>NC_056746.1:781201824-781204324 GCF_019279795.1 Protopterus annectens | reverse complement strand
GTAATAAGTGTTGTACCCCAAGGAACGGTTTTGGGGTCTCTACTGTTTGGGATATATTTTTCTGAGGTGCAAGTCAAAACCAGAGGTGTTTGGCTGACCAGGTTTGCAGATGACTGCAAGCTGGGCACTGTCATAAATTCCCCTAGTGATGTGAACATCATCCAGGAGGGTCTTAACCAAACTAATGACTGGTGCCAGAAACATGACCTCAAACAATGCCAAGAAATGCATCATTATCACCTTTGGGGAAAATGGTGTCCCCACTAATTATCACATTAATAACAATGTACTAAGCACGCAGTCAGTTGCAAGGGACTTGGGCTCCCATGTTGATAGCAACCTGATTTTGACCACCATGTTGCCTTCGTTATATGCAAGGCTTTCTACATGGCCCACCTCATAAGTAAGGGTATTTCATCCAGGAAGGAGGAGGTCATAACATCCCTGTACTCCTCCCTTATCAGACCCTTTGAGTACAATGTCCCCCCTTGGCATGGACCTTGCCAAGCACACGCAGCAGTTGGAGAGACCACAGAGATTCTGGACTATGAAAATCCAGGGTCTCTAACACCTATCCTTTACAGATAGTCTAAAAGCCGTCCCTCTGCTCAATCTCATACAGACTGCTCAGAGGTGACCTATGTCTGGCTTACAAGGCCATCTCAGACTCCGACATGATGGGAGTTGCTAAATATCCGTAAGTCAAACTTCACTTGCACAACCCGCATGCAAGATCTCAACCTGGTCTATGATATTAATAGAACTTGTTGGCGGGATAGATTTGTGTCCCAACGACTTCCCCCATCTGTGGAATAGACTTCCTGTTCATGTCAGAGTACCTCACTAGCCCTCTCTAAGAGGAACCTGGACAACTGGACAGGAAACCAAAAATACCCCTTGGGATCACACTTGTCTCTGCTGGACAGGGAAAACAGGTGCTGACTTTGTGAGAACATGGTTGAAATTCTTGGATAGGCTTATAAGGGCCTCCAAACAAATAGCCTAGTACCGTTCTTTGAAAGGATACCTATCTTTGTGGAACATATCATGTTGATCCAGTATAAGAGCCTGCAACTCTGACTTCTTGCAGAAGGTCATAGCAATTAACACTGTATTCCATGTAAACAACTTCACAACAGTCTGATGAGCTGGTTCAAATGGAGCAAGAATTACTAGTAGGTCCCAGTGAGGAGCCACCTGATATCTGGGAGGCTTCATATGCCCCAGCCATTTCAAAAACATTTTTTGAATGTAATTTTCACGAGGCCACACTGAAAGAAAGAGAGCCATTGGCAGACATGCTGCAATGGCCAACAGATGAACCTTGATTGAGGGGAGAGGCTAGTTGAATCGCACAAATAATGTCGAACCAGCAAACACTAATCCTGAATGGGTGCTGTGTTTTTTTTTTTTGCACCAGCTAGAAAACCTTTTGTATTTACTAGTACATATTCTATTTGCAGGATTCATTGCCTCATTTGTACCTGGTGCCCTTATAAAAGGTAAGGTACTAGAAGCTACAAAATATCTAAGATCTAGGTAATCAGTTATTTTAATGGTTTGGATGCATCATACGTTCCTGGTCTTGTGTGAGTGGATCTAGTCTGTGAGGAGCATGTGGTTTTTGCCCATGGCCATTTAAAAGAAGTGAGTCACTACAGTAATCTTTGAAGAATCCTGAGTCCTCCAAAAGAGCCTGACTTTAATTGGAAAAGGTGGAAAAGCATACAGGAAAATTTCTGTCAAGAGAAAAGGCATCTGGCCTTCAGGAATGGGGACTCTGAGCAGAAATTTGTCAAGTAATAGTTGAGTGCAGGAAAAATATCTATTTGAAGTGTTTTCCACAGAAAGAGCAAATCTTAGCCGAAACGCATATAATGATATACGCCTCTTTACTACCCCTCTTGTTCACACCATACCTCCTTACCTTGTATGAAAACCAGTTTCTCACGGGATTTCAGGTCCCAAAAGGCCATACTATCACCCCAGCTGTAAATCCTTCCACATTCAACCATACTTACAGTACCAGATCCTATCCAACATCTTGTTTAGTCTATCAACATCTCAACTCCAGGCACATTAGCTCTAGATCCAAACACTACCACAGACTAATAAACAAATTCCTGAAGTTCATCACCAAGTATAGACTCAAACTAATACTTGGTGGTGATATTCACCCCAACCCTGGCCCACTCACTTCAGATACACATACCCCCTCTACTTGTAATCTAAGCTACAAACCTACAATTAATAGGCCAACTAACTCTCTCCTAGTCTGTCATCTCAATATTAGAAGCATTAATAACAAGGTATATGAATTGCATGCACTTCTGGATGTCCACTCCCCTGAGATTCTCTGTTTATCTGAAACCTGGTTAAAACCTAACACTAAAGACAAAGAAGTGTTACCATCTGGGTACAACATACACAGGCTGGATTGTGCTTCGAGGAAGGGGGGTGGGGTAGCTGTACTCTATAAATCTGAGTTGAATGTCACCAT
>NC_056746.1:781049046-781201324 GCF_019279795.1 Protopterus annectens | reverse complement strand
GATTAAATTTTCCATATGCCAGTACTGGGATTTGTCAGGACAGACGTCACTTAATTGAGACAACAAATCTTATTAAATCAAGGTCTCTCCTTCCTCCCAGCTACAAACCAGCCAGTCACCACATATTTCAGACTTTGCTTGAAGAGCAGTTTCAAGACAGAGAAAACCGCATGGAGTGTGGGACATCATGGATAGATGCAAGCACATAAATCACAAGGAGGTGCTTGCCGTGATCAAGGCACTCAATTCTCTGAAACATCTTTGGTCCCAAGGACCTTTTCAAGTGGTTACAGATAATACCACAGTGATGTAGTACATCAGCAAGCAAGGGGGTACCAGGATGTACTCCCCTTTGCAGAATAGCCACGTTTGGGATATGGCTTCACAGAACAGTCTCACTCAACCGGGATCCTATATTCCATCAGAGTAAAATAATGTGGCAGACAAGCTGAGCAGACCATCAAGAATGGAAACTAGATCCCTGGGGGTCTTCCAAAATGTGATACATCTGTGGGGAGTTCCTCAAGTTGCACCTTTTTGCCTCCTTTCTAAACAATCAGCTGCCAAAATTCTGTTTCGGGACTCCATTCAAGAATGCCTAGAAGACAAATGTCATTTCTTTCCTTTCCTGTTCTTTGGACAGGAATGTTTCTGTATGCCTTTCCACTAGTATTCAGGGAACGTCTGAAGATTCAGGAGGAATCCCCCAAGGTCATTGTGGTGATGCCGTTCAGTCCCAAGCAACCATGATACTCCCTCCCCACAAGAGGAGAAGATATACTAGATCTCATCATCACAAACATGGGGACAAAATGCTCCACACCAGAAGTATATCCCTCTTTGGTAAGATCAGATCATAAACTAATCTCACTAGAAATCCACATCCCGCCCCCACCCCAAACAAAAAAGACCACAGTGAAGAACTTCTCTAAAGCAAACTTCACACTACTCAAGACAGGTGTGGTATCATTCAAGGCCCCCGAGCCAATGGAAACCGCAACCCAATCTGCGGAAGCCCTTACAAATGCCTTCTATGAACACCTTCAGGACTGCATGGATCAGGCAATCCCAAATAAAACCAAGACTCTTTCCACCAAGGGCAAACGTCCAATCTGGTGGACCCCAGCCATAAACAAACTTTACAATAAGAGGAGAAAGCTATTACATGATAGAGCAAAATCCCAAAAAGGGAAGGCATCTTTGATCAGTACTAGCAAGAAACTACGATCCCTCATAAAATCATCCAAGGCCAACTTTGAGAAAAAAATTGCCATAGATTCAAAAGACAATCATAAGGCCTTCTTCAGCTATGTCAGAAACCTGGGTGGAAACTCCCACTTATGCTCAGAATTAGTCCAAAATGATACAAAAATCACTGAACCCACAGACATTGCCAACATACTGGCAGACAGGTTCAGCGCAAACTTCATCCCCCTCTCCCCCCCAAAAGGAGAGATAACTATCCCAACAGAGTGTAGCCTCCCAGACATCTCAAATGCGCAGGTGAAAGCTCTCTAAAGCTAAAAACACAGCATCAATGGGACCGGATGGTGTCCCCAGCTGTGTGCTACATGAACTCAATGAAGAACTAAACCCACATATAAGGCAGCTGTTTAATCTTAGCCTTACCACAGGACATGTGCCCAAGGAGTGGCGTACGGCAACTGTGGTCCCACTCCACAAAGGCGGTGCCTCTACGGACCCTGGTAATTACCGCCCCATAAGCTTAACAAGCCTGGTCTGCAAAGCTATGGAGAGGATCATAATGGAACTCATAAACAAGGACATAGGGGACTTGCAGACCTTGGACCCAACCCAGTTTGGCTTTGTCAAGGGCAGATCTTGCCTTTTGAACTTGGTCGACTTCTTCGAAACAGTTACCAAGGCCATTGATGAGGGAAAGGCAGTCCATACAGCCTACCTTGACCTTGCAAAAGCTTTCGACACAATACCCCACTTGGGTATCATAGAGAAACTTTCCAGCTTAAATGTAAACCCATATGTCACAAGATGGGTTGCAAACTGGCTAAAGGACAGAACCCACAGGGTTAGAGTTGCTGGAGCCATGTCAGACTCCAAGCCGGTTACAAGTGGTGTCCCACAGGGCTCAGTCCTTGGCCCCCTATTGTTCGGCATCTACTTCTCAGAAGTACAGGCAAACATAGGAGGACTATGGCTGACAAAGTTTGCAGATGACTGCAAACTGGGTGCCATAGTGGATAGTACATTGGACACGGACATCCTTCAGAGGGGTCTCACGGAAACTGATAGCTGGTGCCAGAGCCATGGCCTGAAGCTAAATGCAAAAAAGCGTATAGTCATACCCTTCGGGAAAAACAAGGTAACCCCAAGCTACCATATAGATGGCAACCCACTAAGCACAGAAGAGGTTATAAGGGACCTGGGTACCCAGGTTGACAGTGGCCTCTTGTTTGACACTCACGTTGCTAAAGTGGTTCGAAAGACCTTCTACATTGCCCATCTGATCATGAAGGGATTCACATCCAGATCAAGTGAGGTCAAGAGTTCCCCTGTACTCTTCACTTATCAGACCAATGATAGAGTACAATGTCCCATTCGGGATGTATCTCATCCGACACCTACCTGCAGCAATTGGAGAGACCCCAAAAGTTCCTCACCAAAAGGATAAAGGGACTCCAAAACCTGTCATATACTGCCAGACTGAAAAAACTCCAACTCTATTCAGTTGCATATCGTCTGCTCAGAGGTGAGCTGTGCCTGACATACAAGGCCATGACCAACCCGGAATTAATGGACATGCTCCACCTCAAAAAATCCAAATCCACCAGAACCACTAGAGCAAGTGACTTAAACCTTAGCACGGATATAAATAGGATGTGCTGGAGGGATAGATTTATCACCCAGAGACTCCCCATGCTGTGGAATAAAATCCCGGTCCATGTGAGGCAGAGCACATCGCTGGCTCTGTTCAAGAGAAATCTTGACCGGTGGATGGGAGATCGTAGGTTTACCCCGGGAATCATCTGTGTGTCACTGCTGGACAGAGGCACAACAAACTAATGGGCACATTATTTCTAACATAAGGGGTGGCGTAAGTCACATAACTTTGGGCTAGGCTTATAAATGCCTTAGGGCAGATAGCCTAGTATAAACCTATGAACCCTTCTTTTGGAAGTAGCCATGGGCAATTACCACAAGCTTCCTCGCAGAATGGATCCACTCGCACAAGAGCGGAGTTGTTTGATGTATTCCAACATCGGTCCTCTTCAGTTGTCTGCCTGGATGATAGTTTTAATTCCTTTTAGGCATCTGTTTTCTGAGTATGTACAGCAGGTACTAATGAAGGCAAGAAAGCCTGCTTTTTGTAAATCATTTATTAGCAAATGGAAAAGGTTTTCTAATTGGTGCCAGCCACATAATACACACCCATTTAGGGCTAGTTGTTCACTAGTTTTACAATATTTGAGAGTTACTATCCTGTGGCCTTTCTTACTACTCTACTCTAATCTATCAAGGTTGCTTTGTCAGGCATTTCAGCATGTCTGCCCATGGATGCTGCTCTTTCAAGGCAATCACATGTCAAAATGTTCTTGAAAAGGGTTTTATATAAGAGGACTCCAAGTAAACCAGTGGTCCCTCCTTAGGATCTTAATTTTGTGTTTGAGAAACTAACACTTGCTTTATTTGAACCAGCTAATCTGGCTGACTTGAGGTTCTTAAAGAAAAAATTCTATTAATTGCTGTGACCTCAGCAAGGAGGGTATATGAGTTGCAGCTCTTGTGGGAGTCAACCCTTCTCATTTTCCACAAGGACAACATTTCTTTGAGAAATAATCCTTTTATACCTGAAGTGGTATCGGAGTTTACTTTAAGCCAAATTGAGCTTTTCCCCATTTTCATTCCTGAAGCTAAAAATGAGGGAGAAATTCACCATATCTTGGATGTCTATAGACAACTCTGGTACAGTCTTGACAGAACTACATCTGATCAGTTCTTTTTTGTGAAGGTAAGAAGGGGCAACCAGTGTCAAAACAGCCTGTTTACAAATAGTTGTCTGATGCTATTACCTTTTGGTATAATGACAGTGACAGATCTGTTCTAAGCAGGGTCAAGGCCCACTCTACAAGGATCCTGGCTTCTTTTATGGCTTGTTGGAAATGTTTGAATTCTAGAAGATGGTATTTTTTTCTCCGAACTTACATTTTTACAAGGCAATACAAGTTGGATTCCTTCTCTAGGTCTAGGTCATTCTTTGCTAGGACAATTTTCCAGGGACTGCTGGAACCTTTTTCTACCTCCCAAGTACAGTTAGCTGTGGTAATTGCCAATATAGCTAGGGCTACTGCATCAGTGATCAGTATGAAGAACATAATACAGTCATGCAAGTTGGAACATAACAGGAGGTGTTGAATGATCACTCTTAGAACATTTTTTGAACCAGATGGAAGCTTTCACATAAATTTCTCTAAGTGCGTGTTTCAGATATTTACAGAAGTATAAAAATGTATGTTTAATTGTATAATTAGCAAAACAAATTATACTGGATCTCTCTCAAGATGTGCAACTTAGATTTAGACAGTTTTCTTGAATATCTGTGGTTTCACCTAATGTCCTGCAACACTTTGCAGTTGAGTTGGTTTTTGAAATATTACTTATTTTCATAATTGCTGATAGTATTTCCAGTGTGATATAAACCAGTATTTTCAGTGAATTGTCCTCTCTCCCACATTCACACCATACACCTCAATAAAGTGTAGGTCTCTTAGTTATAAAAATATGAATAATAGGTGGCAAGTAAAGATTAATATCTCCACAGCAGGATATCCCAGGCTTAACGGTCTTAGTGTCATTTTTGTTAATCACCCCTTCTTCTTTGTAATACTGCCTATTATAATAAGCCTGATGCAAAAAAAGTTCTGGATACCATATAGATATGGGTGTGAACCTGAAGTATACAAAAGAGGCATTATAGGCTTGAGTGAGGTAGAGATTGGCACAACTTTCTGGCTGTACAGAATAGTATTCCCTGCCCCTTCTTCCAGGGCCGACAAGAGTAGCTCTCCCTTGCTTAATAGGGGCACTCCAACAACTGCAGAGGCAAGTTGTAAAATAACTTTCTCCTTTTTATAACCCAGTAAAAATACTTTAAATGTTTATTTCTTCCCCAAAAGTAAAATAAACCAGCTTTTCCAAAAGAATAAGTATTTAAAATTAACTTCTTATCACAAAAGTAAGAGAGACATGGTTTTTAATTTGTTTTAAATGAGTGATGGTCATTAAAACACATTTTAACAGCATAAAATTAACATTTTACAGAAAAAGTGCAGATTCTGTCATAAGTCAACTGGAAGGTTATTTCCCCAATGGGAACTTGTCTGCCCAGCAGTTGGAGCAGTGTTAGCAGGCAGTTGATCTCAAAAGCCTGCAGAGGAATGCTGACTTCACAGCAGGAAAGCTTTGAAGGACTTGGTGCCCAAACCTGATGGTTCAGCTCAGACTGACTAATGGTTTTAGCATGTGGAAGGTACCATGAAGCTCTGGGAGCTGGCTGGGTGATGTATCTTTAACAGGATGTAACCCATATATCTTCAGCAACTGCAGCAGTGATCACTATGAAGAACGTCCGTATTAAACATGATTTTTTTTTTTAATTGAAGAGTGCAAAGCTAAAGTTATAGTTCAGTTTTAGTGTAATGTGACTTATCTTTCCTAAGCTCAAAAGTGTGATGGTTGTGATGAGGTAGTGGGAGGTGTTATCAGTCTGAGGTGGGGATGGAAGATAGGCAAGGAATGGTAAAGGTTGTGGGAACTGATTTTTGCCACCTATATCATCAGATATAGTGAGTGCCTAGGAGGGTGAACCCTCATGGGATTGCAAAAATTGTGTAGGTCTGTGTGGTGGACTTGTGTGAGACCGATAAAGAGCCTTAGTGAACACAGTCAAATTCACATCAACTGCTGGGATAGGACAGTTTGCAGTTGGTGTTGAACTGAATTAAAGTCCCATGAAGTGCCATCTAGGTAAGCAAACTAGGTGAAAATATGATAATAGAAATCACCAAACACATTCAAAATGTGCAGACATAGCAGCTTAGCTTCCCTACTGCATCCTAGCTCCATGTTTTTTCCTTTCCTGATTTGGGTACCAGAATGGTGTCCCATGATCTCTACCATTCCACATGTAGTCTGAGAAACTTTGTTTAAATGCAAGGAAAGCACTCTGTCCATAATAGGGTTCCGTGTTTACCATGCCTTCAGGCTAGACTGAAGCTGCACTGGTGTTTCCTTATTTGTTAAAGGCTACAACTCCTCCCAGAATGTCAGTTTACCATAGACTTATTGCATGCTACAGAACCACCTGCATGTCTCCAGAGGATCATGTTAGATTTGTCCAGTTTCTAGAAGAATATTTTATTATTTTTGCTTATAGCAGTAACTCCACAATCCTAGGTAATATTGGTTACTCACCGTAGACTGGAGCACCAATACCTCTAATGTAGGGTATGCCTAAATATTTTTGAATTTGGTAAATGAGAATTCCCTTCATTAAATAGTTTTTATACCCACTACAGGTCTAAATATTATAGTTGTAGTCCTCACTAATGTTGCATCTACCTATCCCATTTCCCTATTCTTTGTCCAGTTAAGTCTGACCATAAACTCTTGACATCTCACAGAAATACCATACCCCAAGTAACCAATGTGTCTGCATTTGAGGATTTCAAAAGGACAAACCTTGCACAGTTATATGATGACAACTCTAAATGTATCCATGAGAACACAGCTGTGGCCTTGACAAAGCAGCCAATTTCAGTAAGAAGTATTATGTGGACATGGATAAATCCATAGTTCTAAGCACACACAATGGGAAATTAAAAAAAAAAAAAACTCTTCCCCTTGATAGTCAGCTAATATAAACAGACTTAACAAAAGTAAAATTAAAATAAACTGCAAAATAAGGCTAGAGCTCCTCAGAACAATGAGGGTATATAAAAAAAAAAGTTGCCATAAATGAAATTGATTGTAAGGACTAGTAAAGCAATCCATGAATGAAGTTTGGCTTCTGAAGCAAAGGATAACCAAGTCCTCCTTTAATCATGTTAGAAAATTAAGAAATAATACTCTGCATTGCTCTGAACTTTTCTGTAATGGGACTCCCACTCCTATCCCATTGACACTGTGAATACAGTAGCAAATTAGTTATCTGTTAACTCCCCCATCTCTCTACAGTCACCAAGGAACATGCTCTCAAACTGTTTTTTTTATTGTTTTTACAAGAAACATCTTTAGTAAATTATCACTTATGACCGAGAAACGTACATTTTTATATAAATGAAAACAAACCATATTGACACAATCCCAGTTGCAAGCATTTTATATGACAAAACTATAGTGACACAATTCTAGCTGAAAAAAATATACATCACTTATCTATCCAGTCATTGTCAGTCAAACATTACATAGCTCATTCAGATCCTGCCTTCATTTAAACCTCTTTCCTCCCCTGTAGGCATTGTTCCTACGATTCCCGTTATTTCTTATGTAATCTGCTCCTACCTTTTTCTAAAGATCCCAATTCCAGTTGTTTTATCTCTGTTACTATATTCACTTCTAGTACAGTTGGTTTAGACTTTGATTTCCATTTTCTAGTAATTGCTTTTTTGACTGCCACCATAATTTGACTAGGCAAGGCCGTACTATGTCCCAAGCAATACTTATTCTGTAATCATAGCTCAGAAAAACCTCCAACATTTGCTGTCTACCTTAGGAAAAATTCTCTGGTCTGCTTTGGGTATAAAAATATTTACATAAACATTTCCAAGCAAAAATCTTAGATCTTCTAGATTTTGTTGCATACTCGTGAGATATAAATTTATCCCCCCCCACCATTGTTTCTTTCTAAATTGCTTATCCATACAATCTGTCTTCCTAAATTTCTTTGTCTGATTCTTACAGTTGTCATGCAATATTTTATATGCTGTGCTTTGTATTCCTTTTAACAGGAACTTTTGTTTTGGGTTCTACTAAACATTCTACCAGTGCTGGTCTTTCGTTTAGGGCCCCCTATTTCTTTCCTTTTGCCTATACTCTGATTATCAATCTTTGATAGTGAAGGCAATCACTAATCTGCATTTCAAATTATTGCTGTATTTCCATTCTGTTACTTTCCCCACTTTAGTTAATTGCTCCCAATACCTTGATTCCTTAGCCAGTTTTCTCCAATAAATCCCAGCCCCCTCTTACCTGTTGTCTCTATCCCTAATTGCCGTCACCCCATCAGTAAAATCAGTCTCCATTCCCATGTTAGTTTATTTCTTTGAATACTTTCTTCTACTTTATGACTATAATATTCTGTGTGGTTATTCTTATTCTCCTTAAAAATCCCAGTCTCTCCTTGTTTCTTGAGTTTACCCACCTGTTTCATTATCATCCCTTTCCACTTTGAATTATAGATTTCTGCTTCTGCTATGTATCAAAGCCTTAACTGTATAGCTCAGAAATACTTCTTCAAATTGGGTAGTCCCAATCCACCTTGTTCATTTGGAAGAATCCGCTTATCCCACTTGACTCTTGCCATGTTGTCTCTCAGATAAAGTCCTACAGCTCTTTAATTGCTATCCACAACTTCTCCTGTGCTTGATAAAAAAACGTTTGACCTGTGTATAAGACTAAAAGGACTAAAAACTTTTAAATGCTTGTATCTTACTATCCGTACCTAAAAAAACAAAGCTTTCAGTTTCTCAGTTTTTGTATTTTCTTTTGTTGTCTTTTCCCGCATATCTTTAGCGGCCTCACCAGAATCCTTTTTGATCCATACTTCTAAGTACTTCTTTTTATCATGCCCCCCATAAATATGGATATTGCTGAACCAGTTTGTTTGTAGGTACATAATTTACCGCTATTATCTTTTTTCTTCATTAATTTTGTATCCCGAAAAAAATTTGACCGTCTCAAAATGTTCCCAACACTAATTTCCTTTTTCAGGTGTAAAATATTATCACCATGCCAATTATACTTTTTTTCCTGAGTCCCTTATTTTCTTTGCCAGTGGTTCTAAATATAATGCAAATAACAAAGGGGAAAGAGGACAACCCTGCCTGGTTCCTCTGCTCAAGCAAATATTACCAGAGAGGAACCCAACCACTTTAATTTCTCCTCTGATTCCAGCTTATTCGGTGAAATGCTTTCTCTGCATTAAGACCCAACAAGAGCAGTGGTATCATCTTGCCTTCTGCTTCCCACTGGATCATCAGTATTCTGTTAATGTTTGCTTCCCTCCATAAAACCACATCGATACAGAACTATCACTTTTCATATCACACTTGCCATTCTTTTAGCCATTATAGACCTAAACCCTTTATAAACATGGCTTAGTATTGAAATGGGCCTGTATAAAGCTTGATGTGATGGATCTTTATCCTCTCTAGGTATAGCAGATCCCACTGCTTTCTTCCAGGGTGTTAGTACTTCACCTCCTCTTAAAATATTTTTAAACAAAACCTTCCATATCTTTGTGTTTTCCCTCGTAGCTTCCACATGAATACCATATATTCCTTAAGACTTCCCTGTAGATTGGTTAATACATCCCCAGTCTCCTCCTATCCTAACTATTAGTAATTGAGCCTCATGCATCTGTAACCTTGGCATATTTAATTTTTCGATAAACATTTCCATTTGTACCTTTTCTTAATTTTCCATATTTCTCTGCTTTTATATAGAATTTCCGAAATATTTTGAACACCTCTGCAGGATCTCTTATCTTCCTTGTTACAGGCTGCCTAAGCTTGGCAACAGCCCTTTCTACTTTCTGTTGCCGGAGTTAACAGCAGTCTTTTCTCAACTCGTGCATATTGTTGAGGGCACCCCTTATTTTCTGTTTAGCATTCTGGAGTTGCTCCTCCTCTTCCGGTTGATTCCCCCTATTTTGCAATACTTTAACATTTATCAGTCCCTCTGAATAATGCTTTTTACTTCTTAACCATATTTCCCTTTCTTTTATTTCCAACTTATTTTTATATTCTAATTTTATCCCACTCTCTAGCTATATTTTCAGAAGAGGTTTTTACCTTCACTAATAGTGTCTGACCCTACCCATTCCTTAAATTCCCTCTTTTTTTTCACGTCTCATTTTTGTTTTATTGCCCTGTGTTTTTTTTATTTTGGTTGTAGTTAGTGCATGATTTGAAGTAGTTACTGGTTGCATATCCAGACCTTCAAATAAATGCACATGTTCCTGTGAAATGGAAATTCTGTTTAAGCTGGCCCAGTTTTTGTATTTTGGAGAGTGATATGTAAATTCAGTCTGAACACGTAGCTCTGAATTCACATCTGCCGTGCCAAATATCTTCATTTTTTTTTTTTTTTTTTTTTTTTCAAAATTCTACCTTTCTTTGCTATATTTTCTGTTGTGGGCCCCTCAGACACATCTTCACTGGTACAAATCAAATTCAATTCCCTACCTATAAGTAATATTCTTTGCTGAAAACTGATTATTTATTTCTCCCAGAATTATCTTAAGCTTGATTTTATGGTAGTTTTAGGTGGAATATAAATACATGCCGGTGTAATCCTCCTCCCTTGTCAGTAGCCCCTTAGTATTACAAATGTGCCACTAACTTTTTTATCCTCTTCTATCAGTACTGGAGCTTCTCTTGCAGTTAATGTAATTACTCCTTTTTTTTCCTTTGATCCAGATATTCTGCTGAATAACCATCTTGAAAGCCTTTCTTTATCAAATTCACATGTTCATTTCTCTTCAAATTTACATGTTCAGTTCTTTCCAAGAGTGTCTCTTGTAACATCAGGAGTGGCTCGTGTTATTGGACTACAGCCCCCCCCCCCAGCTGTAAAAAGAAAAAATGAAATAAAAAAACAAGAAAAAGAAAAACAAAAAATGAATAGCGAGTCCCAGAACTCCATGCATGCTCTGCATTCCCAGAACTCCACACATGCGTGCAGGAATCCAGACTGCTGTTTAACTAGTCTGGATTAGGTGGAAGGCATGAGACTACAGAGATGCCCAGAAGTCTATGCAGTTACAACTGCATAGACTGGAAGGGGATCTGAGTGCAATGTCTGCAGGCTGGGAATTTGAAGCTACGTCTATTGCGCGGGAAGGACTTGAAGGTGTGTGTGTGTGTGTGTGTCTGTGTGTGTCTGTGTGTCTGTGTGTGTCTGTGTGTCTGTGTGTCTGTGTGTCTGTGTGTCTGTGTGTCTGTGTGTGTGTGTGTGTGTGTGTGTGTGTGTGTGTGTGTGTGTGTGTGTGTGTAAAATGCCCCAGTTAAATATGCCTAGTGGCTAGAGAGAAAATAAGGAAATATACACCTGGTGGCTAGAGAGTAACTCAAGCTCAAACTCTCTACCTTGGGTGTATGTAGCAAGAGCCTGAATTCCCTACCCACCACCACTTGTGAAAACTGTTTACGTTTTTGCCACATATTTTTGTTCTGTTCCTCATAAAAATCTTTTTTTTTTTTTTTTTCTGATTTTGAATTCACTAAATAATGACAGGCATTTGAATTGCAGACTTCATATTCTTCAGGAAGTACATGGTAACACAAAACTTTTTTATTCTAGCAATTTACTAAGTCTATAAGATCAATATTTGAAATTTGTCCCTATTTTTGGCGCTATTTTCTGCCATTATTGGCTTTGTCCAGGTATTTTGTGCTAAGAGGTTGAGAGCTATTGTGAGAACTGAATTCACTAAATGATAGCCACTTAAGTTTCAATCTTCCTGTCTTTCAAGAAACTGCTTATTTTTGCATAGTGGTATGTTGCGCTCTCTGTAGTGCACAGGGTCCTGGGTTCAAGACTTGGCAGTGAAATACATGGTAGTAACACAGCATTTTATTCTACCAAATTTCCAAGATTATACAAGCAATGTTTAAAATGTGTCCCTTGTGTTTGGGCTTTTGTCCCCCCAATAAATTTTGGCTTTTTCCAGATTTCTTTTGCTACAAAGTTGAGTATCGAGTGGTAGTGTACTTGCTTTTGATGCAGAAGGCTGTGGGTTCACTCCCACAGTATGTAGATGTATTGCTGATACTGTACCGTGTTGTACTTCTAAAGGCGGATGTTGCAGTCCTGAGAATGTCCTCTTTGGCCGAGATACCTAGTAACTATGAACCTGTTATCAGTTTGCCATCCATTCCCTATTGCAGTATTACTAGCTTATCTTTTTTTTTTTTTTTTTAATGTAACATAGGCAATTTATTCCTCAAGGGCAACAGGCACTTTATTTGTAGATGAAACAATGAAATATAAAGTTGTTTCATAGCAGGAACCTCTTCATTAGTTACAGATATATTTTAATGTGGAATTATTTAGATGAGTTTTACTTCTGCAGAGATTGTGCAGTTTTACTGATACTGGTGGACTGTAGAAGTTTGAGTAGACTTTGATGGAAATGTTCTGAACTGGGTAGTTTTGTCATTATTGGTGCATGCCTTATGTTTAATTGTTTACTGGAAAAATGTTCAAACCAAATATGAAATGCCATCTAACAACTGTACTGTATTATACAATGAATGTACTTTAATACAGTCAGGAAGGTGTATCAAAAAACACATGTATGTTTTCGTGTGCAAGGGCTCTATGATTTGAAAACAGCCCAAAGTTAATCTTGGTCTGCCACCGACCAGATGTATTTTCTTTTAGTGTGGGTTTTAGTGCTGTTTCAATGAATAAGAGTGTCAAAGGCAGAGAAGTCTTAGTGCCAAGTCTGTTTTCATTGTGAGACTGCATTGCTTTGTGTAGTAGATGTCTATTAGTTTTTGTGCTGCAAAATGTAAAATAAAACTTTTAAATGAAATCCAAATAATTGTAGAAGTAAAGCAGTATGCTCATTAGTTTTTATGGTAAAGGGGCGAATTAGCCAAGTAATGGGACATTGGAGTGGCTGCAGGGGAGGGAAGCCCCATTCGACCATGACTTTTTTTTTGGGGGGGGGGTGGAGGCAAACTCAGCCCCAACTGAACTATACCTCTCAACTGTCCAGATTTTTGCAGAAAGAATAGATTTTTGCTTATTTTGGTTTGTTCCTCAAATTTGTGGTTTTCTGGCATGTCATTTAGGAATGAAGTCACTAAATAATAGACATTGGGTTTCAGACTTCATGCCCTTCAGAAAATTCATACTAATGCAAATCCTACTGTTATCTTTCTAAGTTTATAAGAGCAATATTTAAAATTGTCCTTATTTTTGTGCCTTTTGTCCAGATTTTTTTCTCTGAGGTTGAAAGGTCTGACAAATGTGTCGGGGCCATTACAGTCAGTCAGAGACATTTCAAATTGTGACACAGTTGTTGCACCCCACTCCCCCATGTAGTAATTCTGGATGTCCAAGCAAGGCAAGGAGCAGTTATGCAGTGCATCTCCCCATCCAAAGTAGACGCATGTACTGTAGTGTTTTTTCATCTGTCCTTGATTTTGCAGAATGTTCTGTTTTTTCTGTCATATTTTTATATTGTTGATTTTATGCTGCTTATTCAGAAAATGCATGCTGTTGCAGTGCCTTTTGCTCTGTGTTTAAGTAGCAATGCTTTAATGACCATCAGGTGAGCTTGTCTGAGATTGAGATTGTAAGGTACAAGTAAGCTTTAATAAGCATACTGTTAAAGAATTTCCAACATCGAAAGCCTTTTTGTTGCTATGCAGAGAATATTTATACGACTAGATAATGTATAAGCGTTTGGTATTGAAATGCATATGACAGTATTTGTAATAGAGGACAGGATTACAGTATTTTCAGAAGTGCATTACGTTTGTTGGAGACTTGCCGTCATCTTTGCAGGCTTTACCCGTAAACTAAACAGAATGCCAATCTATCATGTGTGGTCCATAACCTGTGCAGTAATTTTATCTGGAGCTTGTTTCTTGTTTGCTGTTCATTTTTTACTTTGATCATGTTTTCCTCATGAAACAAGTAGATAGTTGTCAGGCAGTAGGTCTTTTTGGATAAGAAAAATTTTTAAAAGTGGGGGCATCGCAGAGATGGCTACTTTAAGCATGTTCGTTTTATAAAGCTGAATATAAATTATAATTAGAACTGCAGTGAAAGGAGAATTTGTTTGAGTTGAGTGATGCTTGTGTTTTTTTTTTGTATTTGATTTTGATTGGCATTCCTGTAATGTATTTAATAAGTCATATATTTTTTCATGCCTCACAACCTTTTGCTTCCCACCTAGATATTAAGTAAGCGGTCATGTAGCCAATTCATTGAAATATTATTTTCTTCTACACTTCATTTTGTCTTGATTGGACTCTCATAATGATGGTTTGGCACCCAAAGTCCCAGTTTTTGTGGTTTTGAGCATAGCTCCTCCCTTTCTAGTTGGCCCCACCTCTTCCAGCTGGCCCAGGCTTGATTTGAAGTCACCGGCCGCCACTATGTAACATAGCTATGTTAAGTTGTCTATCTCGCCTTCATTCTTGCTGGATGGGTTTGGAGCCGACCTCGGCTCCGACTCAGCCACTCTAAAAGCTCGAGAGTTGGTTCCACCGGCTCGAGGCTCCCCTTATATCCCACAATGCTAGGCGGTATTACCTCAGATCTCGTTTGCCGCTACAGCTATCTTGAAGCCTGAGACCTTTGAATCCTTAGACATTTTAAGGAACAAGTGTAATCACACACAAGCACAAACACACCGATTACACTATACACTAAATAAAACTAACTTAAACTATTTTCTACACTCACCTAAAGCCGGTTGAAGCAACACGTCTCGTGTTGCTTCAACCGGCTTTAGGTGAGTGTAGAAAATAGTTTAAAAAAAAAGTTACTAAACCCCTTTAAATTAGTTTTCCTTACAGTATCCCCTTACTTTAAAGGATTTTTATCACTTCTTCCTTGTTTTTACCCTTTTTTTTTACCACAAGAACTTATAGTTCTTCCCTTAGGCCTTCGGGCCCTCCCATCTCCCCTTGGAGTGTATGTGTTTTTTTGTAGGGACCTTTATAAATTAAAACTATCTAAATTTATTTAGTTTAAGTTAGTTTTATTTAGTGTATAGTGTAATCGGTGTGTTTGTGCTTGTGTGTGATTACACTTGTTCCTTAAAATGTCTAAGGATTCAAAGGTCTCAGGCTTCAAGAAGTGTGATTCGTGCTGTCAGAAAATGTCTCTGACAGACGGTCACACTTCTTGTGTGTACTGCCTGGGACCTTTACACCTGCAGGACTCTTGTGCTGTGTGCCATGGCTTCAGCCCTAGAGTCCTGCAGGAAAGAAAGAACAAGCTCATTTTACGGGGCTTGTTAAAGCCTGAGGGTCCCCCGACTGCTTCTTCGGGCAAACCCTCTAAGGCTTCTAGGTCTTCGGCTCCAGTTACTGAGTCGGCACCTAAGACTTCTAAGTCTACTCCTGCATCGGCTCTGGCCGGAGCCGAGGTTTTGGAAATTGCTACGTCGGCTCCGATCAGGCTTTCGGAGCCGACATCTAGGAAGAGGTCAAGGTCACCGTCCCTCGGCTCCGTTCATTCGGCTCCAGCTTCTCCCCTGCTGTCTGAACGGAGCCATAGATCGCACTCTTCTAGGTCTTCGAGGCTTTCGGACCATGACCTTCAGAGGGTAGTGAGTCGACTTCTTAAGTCCGAGGCACTGGCCCAGATGCTTCAGAGCCCGACTCATCAGTCGATGCTCAACCCTATATCTCAGAATATTCCTCCTCCGACTCCTTTGAGCTCGGAGCCGGGCGTTCGGACCGAGACTGTGATACCGGAGCAGATACAATTGTCTTCGCTCCGTCCGGCTCCGATTTCGTCCTTGGAAGAATCTCGGCGCCGGACTTCCCTCGTCGGCTCCGAGGGGTGAGTGGCATCGGACCCTTGTCCGACCCCGCTCTCCCTCTCGGTGCTTCGGCGCTGGTGAGTTCGGCTCCGACATCGGCCTCGGAGCCATCGCTGTCGGTGCCGAGGGAGGTTTTCAGCTTTTCGGAGCGGGGACCTCTGGCTCTGCCTGACAGAGGTGCGTTCGAGGTCATGCGGAGTGTGTTGGAACCTGGTTCAACTCCACAGTCGGCTCAGTCGGCCCCTCCCTCTTCGGTGCCTCAGGTTTTGTCTACTCACTCCCTCATCCCAGACCACAGAGAGCCAGCTCCTCAAGAATCCCCTGTGGGGATCTCATCCTCTTCCGAGGCCTCTCCTGAATTGGCAGGGGAGCCCCCTAGGAAGAGAAAGTGTAAGAGGAAGCACATAGACTCACCTGAGTCTGTCACCTCTGACACAGCTTTAGAGTATTCCGAGGGTTCCCCCCGTTCCCCTTCTGAAGATGTCTCCTTTGCAGACATTCTAGAGATCCTGAAACAGAGGGGAAATTGGCCATCCCTTAACCCTTCGGAGGATGAATCTGTGTATCTTGAGGCGTTTGGCTCTCGCCTTTCCACTTCCTGGGTGTCCCCCCCCCCTTTGACCCCCTCATGCAGGTGGTAGCTAAAAAGGCTTGGACGGCTCCTGACTCTGTGGACCCTACTCCCAGGAGACCTTCAAAGTTTATCACAGCACCAGCAGATAAGCAATTTCTGACTAAGGGAGTTTTCTGTGGATGCTATGGTGGTAGCTGCTGCCACTAAGAAGGAGCTAGCTGATCTTCAGTGCCTGTCCATCCTCCTAACAAGGAATCTAGGTCTATGGACAGGTACGGGAAGCGGATGTTTTCGTCAGCGACCTTTGCTATGCGTTCGCTGAACTACCTCTGTCATTTCACTCGTCTTCAAAGAGACCTGATCAAGGAAGCGAGTGAGATGTTAAAGGATCCTACAGCTGCGGGTTTTCAGGATAAGATGAACACTCAGCTGGCTACCCTAAATTCTATAGCTAACTCCTCCATGCGCCTCCTTTCATATGCGGCTGATGGAGCGAGCAGAGCCGCAGGGACAGGTGTGGCTTTACGCCGGCATGCCTGGATGCGGCTGTGCAATTTTGCGGACCCCTTTAAAATGTCTTTCACTAATTCCCCGTTTGATGGATCGTCTCTTTTTGGTCCTCAAGTGAAAGAAACCTTGACAAGGTGCGAGACAGATGGCAAAACTCTTTCTGCCGTCGGAGTCCGTTTTTCTACTCCTTCTAGACCTTACCCCAAAGGCCAGAAAAGTGGAAAGATGTGGTTTCGCAAACCATCTCAAGGAACTTTGCCTGACGCACAGAGTCGGTTCCCCTCTAGAGGCAGAGGGGGGAACAATAATGGTAGACGTTGCCCTAGAGGCAGGGGGGGTCCGCAGAACCAGGGCAATCGAGAAACCTTTTCCGATAAGCCCTTCCAGCATCCCTGAGGTGTTGCCCGACTGTCCACCTTCGGAGGCAGTCGGGGGAAGATTATCACTGTACCCAGAAGCCTGGCGATCCCTAACTCAAGACAAGTGGGTACAGTCCATCATTTCGAAGGCTATTCCATTCCGCTCTTCGCATTCCAAACCAATCAAAAATCCCTTCCAGATGTTCCACCCGCTCAAAGGGATCTTGCAGCATTGGAAATTTCAAAGCTGCTTGCAAAAAGAGCCATTCAGCCAGTTCCAGCAGACCAGCAAGGATCTGGAATCTACTCCAGGTTCTTTTTAGTTCCAAAGAAAACAGGGGACTGGAGACCAATTTTGGATCTCAGTATCTTGAACAAGTCTGTCAAGAAAACAAGATTTCGGATGGTCACGCTACAGTCCATCCTTCCCCTATTGGGAAAGGAAAACTGGATGTGCTCTATAGACCTTCAGGATGCGTACTATCATATAAAAATGAACAGACGCTCCAGAAGATTCCTCCGCTTCAGGCTGGGAACCAGTCACTTTCAATTCAGAGCCCTGCCCTTTGGACTCACCACTGCCCCCCGGGTGTTTACCAAATGCATGGCAGTGGTAGCTTCTCATCTGAGACGTCAAGGATTCCAGGTGTTTCCATACTTAGACGACTGGCTCCTCACAGCTCCTACCAAGCATCTTCTTCTGATTGCCAGAGACTACGCCTTTCGCATTTTCAAAAGTTAGGTATCGCAATAAATTGCGAAAAGTCTGTTTTGTCGCCTTGTCGTGTTATTACCTTCATAGAGGCAAATCTAGATACAGTCAACATGTCTGCAAGACTTACAGACCAAAGAATAGCAGACATACACAAACTGGTCTCCCTTCTATTCCACAGCAACAGAGTCAAAGTCAGATTGGTTCTAAAAGTACTGGGGATTATGGCGTCTGCTATCCCTCTACTTCTTTTAGCCAGATTTCACATGAGAATCCTTCAATGGATGCTCTTCACACAGTGGTCGTACCAGCAACTTCCGATGTCTCACACCATTGTGATTACGCAAGCATGCAGGAATCATCTTCTTTGGTGGATTTCTTCCCCCCAGCTCTTCCAAGGAAGACCCTTTGTCCTTTCCCCTCCGGTTGCTACTCTGACAACGGACGCCTCCCTGATCGGGTGGGGGGGGCATTATCAGGGCAGAACAGTCCAGGGCATATGGCAACCAAACGAACGCCACTTGCATATAAATGTTCTAGAGATGAGAGCAGTGCTTTTAGCGTTGCAAGCCCTTCAAGACTCTCTTCCCTTGGGAACGATAGCAATTCAGACGGACAACATGTCTGTAGTGTGGTATATCAACAAACAAGGCAGAACCAAGTCCTACCCCCTATGTCGAGAAGCACTCAGACTGTGGCAATGGGCGATTTCTTCTCAGCGGTTTCTGATAGCAACGCACATTCCTGGGAAGTCCAGTCTTATCGCGGACAAGTTGAGCAGAGCTATCCTCATGCCTCACGAGTGGTCTCTGAAAGATTCTATCTTGGAGAAAGTTTTTCTCAAGTGGGGTCAGCCTTGCTGCGACCTTTTTGCTACTCCCCAAGACAGCAAGTGCAAAGATTATTTCACCCTCTTCCCCTTACCAGGCCAGCCCAGCAGAGACGTTCTAGTCCAAGTTTGGCCCCGGGGACTTCTGTATGCATTCCCTCCTTTCCCACTAATCTCTCAAGTGATACAGAAAGCTATCGCTCAGAAGGCCTCATTGATCCTCATTGCTCCTTACTGGCCTCGACAGGTGTGGTTCCCCTTTCTACATCAATTTCTGTTGGAGCAACCCTGGCATCTGGACCTAGTTCCAGATCTTTTGATCCATCAGTCGGGTCAGTTTCATCGCTCCCTCACATCTTTGAACCTCACTGCTTGGTTCCTCCAGTTCCTACCTTAGCCAGGCTTCCTCAAATATCTCGCACTGTTCGAGATATTTTGATAGCTTCCCATAAATCTTCCACTCGAAAGATTTATCTTAGTAAGTGGAAACGTTTTGCCTATTGGGCTCAAGGAAGGGACTTAGATCCTTTCACTGCTCCCATCCAAATAGTTCTTTATTTTCTAGCTGAACTCTTTCACGCAGGTTCATCTCCTTCTACTCTCAAAGTCCAATTGGCAGCTATATCTAACTTTCATGTGGGCATTTCAGATTCTGCCATCATGTCTCAAGCTTTGCAAAGCTTTTTTGAAGGGAGATTTTCTACTCAGACCTCCTATAAGAAATCCTCCTCCTTCTTGGGACCTTAATTTAGTTCTCACTTCTTTGATTCTTCCCCCTTTCGAACCTGCAGCTTCCTGTTCATTGAAATTGCTATCCTGGAAGACTCTCTTTCTGGTAGCTGTTACTTCAGCTAGAAGGGTCTCAGAACTTCATGTACTCAGCTGTCGACCACCGTATCTATTGTTTCATAAAGACAGGGTATCCTTACGAACCAATCCATCTTTTTACCTAAAGTAGCCTCTGCGTCTAACCTAAATCAAAGCATTGACCTCCCTGTGTTTTTTCCTAACTTTTCTAACGGGTCTGAACAGAAATTGCATTGGCTAGATGTTCATCGTCAGTTAAGGTATTATTTGATAGGACCAAACAGTTCAGAAAAACTGACCAGTTGTTTGTCTCTTATGCAGAAGGCAGAAAGGGACTTTCAGTTTCGAAGGTATCACTCTCCAGATGGCTAACTTCTCTGATTTCCTTTGTTTATGAAATTAGACACCAAAAGCTGCCTAACAAACCTAAGGCCCACTCCACCAGAGCTTTGGCTACTTCTATAGCCTTCCAAGACAGGCTGCCTATTGACACCATTTGTGCAGCGGCTACTTGGGCTACTCCTCACACTTTCATTTCTCATTATAAGTTGGATTTAGCTTCTAGACATAGAGCTAACTTTGGTACCACTGTTCTCAAGAGTCTGTTCCGATAGGCCACCCGGGACAAGGTGCTAGGGACGCGGTCCCATCCAGCAAGAATGAAGGCGAGATAGACAACTTAACATATAGAAGTTATGTTCTTACCATAACGTTCCATGTTAGTTGTCGTCTTCTCGCCTTCTTTCTTGCGTCCCACCCTCCTTCCCCCTAGCCTGGACAGACCTAGAGGAGTTAGATTGTGACCTCTCTTTCTACCACCTCTATTGTATATATGTATATGCTATACTATGCATATATTCCTTCACAGGTTTCAGGTCACCTTCTTCCTTTCTTTTTATAGAGGTGGGTTTTCCCTTTTCCAGTAGTCTGGATTTATTTTTGGCTGGGCCTAGCTTACAAACGAGATCTGAGGTAATACCGCCTAGCATTGTGGGATATAAGGGGAGCCTCGAGCCGGTGGAACCAACTCTCGAGCTTTTAGAGTGGCCGAGTCGGAGCCGAACCCATCCAGCAAGAAAGAAGGCGAGAAGAAGACAACTAACATGGAACGTTATGGTAAGAACATAACTTCTATATTTGGACTCTTCATTTTTGATGTAGTTCACTACTTTCTTTTATGTATTTATCTGTGAGACCATTTACATTTGAAGACCTTGCAGAAAGCAGACCTTTGACATTTGAAGACTTTGCAGAAAGCATCATTGTTGTAAAAAGTTATTCCCACCTTTTTATGTATCCCAGCATTTTTGTTAAATGTCTAGTTCTAGCTTTTGTGTTACATGCATAGACTGTGTGATGTCCCCACTCTAGGCCAGTAATCAAGAAGCCTGAATCCTTACCACTGACACTGGAGAGTGATGATCACTTGGAGCAAAAATGAATACACGCAGTATTTCCAGATGTATCTTTCTGCATCAAGCACAATTTCCTTTAAGAGCACACAGGGAACATACTCAGTCCAGGGTCTGGATTTCTGTTTTCTGTCTCCCTCCAGTAGCACAGTAAGGCTCCCCACTGGCATAGCTATAGAGTTGAGTCCTCTGCTGAGTGTCCAAGCCAAGTCCTCCAGCATCCTCTCTGTGAAACCAACATTTCATGTCCCTGCTCCAAGCAGTTGACACACACACACACACACACACACACACACACACACACACACACACACACACACTTTTTTGAGATTTGATGTTCACTCCCACACACCTGGGAAAGGCTGGCATAGTTTTACTAACTATGCCCCCTTCTGCCCAGACTATAAGGTGGTTACTCCCCAGCAGACACTCCAAAGCCAGCTACTCTAAGGCTCTTACAAGGATACCCAATTATACTGAGTGAAATTAATGCAAGTACAAATGGTAGTGTTTTGACCAATGCAGTAAGGCTTTCAGGAGTGGCCACAGTGTCGTTGAATTAAATACTCCTCAAATTTTAAAATATTCTCTAAAGGACCAGCCACAATGAAAAGTTTAAATAAACATATGTAATGAATAATGAAAATATGAAAAAGCCATTTATAATAAACAGGATTTCAGTCACAAGAAATATTAAAAATAACAGATAAATAGATTCATGCAGGAAAAACAGTGCTCAACTAATCTCACTATATTTTCCTGACTGACCTAAAGAATTAGTATTCCTGGTAACGTACTAGAGTAGGGCAAGATGAAGTAGGTGACTGATCCTTCCATGCCAGGTTCCAAAAACATACTGCAATGAGACTTCATTCTCATCTAGTATTAAAACTTTATTTTTGTCCTAGATTACAGAATGACATTGCGTATATCCAATCATCTGACTTCTGGTCTCATGCTACCCCCGTTGCTAGAAACTGAACCAGAATTTAGCATATATGTGTTGCCATACACTCAGAGCTTTGCTGAGATGTGTTATTGCATCTGGAAGCTATAAAATGCTTCTACTCTTCCTACAGGAGCTAATAAACCATTTTCTGGCACACACATTTCGTCTCTGACCGCAGTCAGAATTGTAAGATACAATCTTTATGGATTAAATTTAATTTCTTAATATTTTTTCAAAGTTAGCTGGATTGAGATTAACTTCTCTTCCAGTATTCTGTGTTAAAATGTATACATTAAGGTACAATACATTCAGGACCCACTGTTTGTACATTTTTAACACACGCAACTTTACAGATACATTTTCAACACCAGCGTCTGTACAAATCAGTTTGATATACAAATGACATATAATTATTTACAAAATTCCAGCTAGCTGTGCTGGAATATGTTATATACCCACTGTTGTACTTCTGGCATAGCTGGCGCAATACCTCACATCATCACATAGCCTTGTAGTCTCACAAATAGAATTTCAATATTTGGCTCGGCAGTCTGGTCGCAGATTTTTACAAAGTCAGCTTGCTCTCCATGTCTTAACTTGCTACTTTTCATTTGCTGTTGTCTTAGCCAACATGCACTCTCAGGCAGTGTTTAAGTTGACAGTTGACCTGAGTTAGTGAGTTCTGGTACTTGCCCCTCATCTCTCTGTTTTACATTATTTTTGTGAATGCTGAGGGCAAGTTCTATAGTAACTGTATCCATATCCATCCCCCCAGAATTGCCTGTGTAATCACTTCCCTCCCTCACGTTTTGTCCAGACCAAGTTTACTTAGGCTGGCACCATTTTTTAAAAAATCTCTCCATGCTGCCATTGTCCCTTGGTCTTGTGTGCATGGTAAGTAAATATTCTAATGGCTAAACTAATGTTAGAAGAAGATTCTACCTATTGTACTTTCATTATAATAATCTGCTGCTGCTTATAAACCATTTGTTATCTAAACTGTGCGGTATTAGCTTAACAAGTGTTATGTTCAGGTTGTAAGAATATTTACTCAGACGTATACTGCAGCTTATACAAGTTTGTTCACTGAACTGTGCTGTATATAAAGTAAACCAGCTTTATGCTCAGGCTGTAAGAAATTTCAGTTTTGTTGTGGTTTCAGTGCCGTACTTTACCAGTGGTGGTTAGTGTTAGCCAAAAATAGTTAAATTTATCGAGAAGGTGTATGGGCTATAAATAGGTAATCGTATTAGTGTTACTGACTCACTTGTATAGATGCATAGAAGCTAGGTTTAAATGGTGGCTTGTGTATGGTCTAACATACCAATATCTTTACGAAAATTGGTTTTAGCCATGAAGATGCTGTATACTATGTACTACAGTATATAATGCTTTGCTAATTACTTGTAGTAGTCCTGACCTACATCAGTTACTCTTACTGTTGTGTACTTATTGACTTCACACTGTGATGATGCGTATTGGACCCCATAAGTAAATACTTGCAAGATACTGTGCCTACAAACGCTAAGTGTAAGTGTTCCTTTACGGAAACATTATATTGTTAAAGTAGCATTTAATCCATTAATTGGTGTGCACACAGCCAAGGACAACAGCTGCTCATATCTCTTACAAGATCTTTTATAAATAGTCTTAACATCAAATAAACACAGATTATTGGCTCTTTTTAATAGACTGTTTCTATTGAACCAAACGCTTCTTCTAAGTGTTGTACGTATTGACGCTTATAGCGAATGCATTTTATACTAAAAGTTGCTCAGCACTTTGAATGCGATTCTGCTCTATCATGTAAACACAATATATGAACGGATATGAGTGTGATGACATCTGTTAAGAGAACCATTGGACTCTCGTATTCCTATTGTTTTATCAAATAGTTTTATAAACAATTGGTTTATTTGATTTTATGTTTGTATACATATTTTAGTTTAAGCATGTAATGCAGGTAGATTTTTTAGATGCTTTCCGAATATCGATTAACTGTCTATTATATTTAAACTGTATACATTTTGGATTTTGTGTTTTTGAATAATGTTGGGTTACCAATGACTTGTTGTGTCCTTTATATAAGGACATATTTGAAATGTTTTAAAGGTTTTGCAAATGAAGCTGCTGTTTTTACAGCAACAGGAAATGCATTTCTGACTTTTGGTTGAATGGTGAGAGCTGCTTTGAATATCTAATGACATACCTTGCCTAGCCAATTAGGCTATTTAATTATTGAATGATTGGTTTAGAAACACTATATAAGAACTATCATGTTTAAACTGAATTTAGATCTGAAGAAGCGTACATTGTGTACGAGAAAGCGCTCATCATTCCTGTTCTTTTTTGGTTATAATAAAGAAGTGTTTTATCTGCTACACCATCGTGGAGTTCCTCATTCCTGTTTTTTCTACCTGATTTTTGCTTTTTGGAGGTGAGGACCTTGGAGGTTTCATTGCTGGGATTGTGTTACGCGTGATGATGCGTATTGGACCCCATAAGTAAATACTTGCAAGATACTGTGCCTACAAACGCTAAGTGTAAGTGTTCCTTTACGGAAACATTATATTGTTAAAGTAGCATTTAATCCATTAATTGGTGTGCACACAGCCAAGGACAACAGCTGCTCATATCTCTTATACCCCTACATTGATTCCCCCATCCCTAAAAGTTCTTAGAAATAGAATACCAATATTGGGCTCAGCAGTCTGGTTGACAGATTTGTACAAAATCAGCTAGCTCTCTATGTCTTAATTAGTTTTACTTTGCTATTGTCTTCAACAGCACTGTGACTGAAAGTGCACATTAGCTAATTTAACACAGTCTGAGTATTAGGGAGTTCTGGTACCTACCTTACTTCCCTCTGTTTTAGATGTTTTTTGTGCATGCTGTGGACAAGTTCTACCCGCTCTATTTGCCCTCACTATAGTTGGGGTCTCTCCTTACACTACCCCAACCCCCCCCACTGTTTCTACATTTTCATAAAACCACACCCACAAGTTACCCACCACTAGTTAAACATATACCTCCTTTTATCTCTGTACACTCAATATCCAATTCCTACCCATCTCCTACTCCTTCAGTAATACCTCCTTTACACCCCTCATCCTTGCTTTATTTTAGCACCTGGTTATAAGACTCCCATTTTTTGTACTACTACAGCAGATAAATTGAATCGGTAGTAAACCCTGCCTTTTCTACTTTAACTTATTCTAATATATATGTGCAGTACTGTAATCAGATACTTGTACATTACAGTACTCCTAACCCTGTCACTACCTGCTCATCTAACCTCCTGCCAAACTCCTTTATCCGTGTTAATAACCACCTACACCAGTACCTTCCCTTTCCCACTACAGATAAAACACGCAACCTTACTGATATCACCTGCCATCTACAATACTATATACATTCGTCAAGCCACTTGTACAGTACTGCCTGTGAATACTCCACCGGACATCTCCCTCAAGTATGATCAATTCATAACTAAATTCCTAAACTATCTGATAAACATAGTATCTAAACTTGCACTTAGTGGCAATATCCATCCAAACCCTGGCCCCAGTCCCCACCCATCAAAACTCTGTAACCTCCTACCTTATAACTCTGGAGCATCCCTAAACTACCCCAGAAAATGGCCAACTTACTACTTCTAAATGTAGATCTAAGAAGTGTTAACAAAGTTCAGGAATCCCATGCCACTCTCTCACTCCACTCACCAGACATTGGTGTATTAACAGAAACCTAGCTGAAACCAGATATTGACGACACTGGGTATAACATGCATAGGTTAGACGGAAAAAAGGAGCTGAAGTAGCCGTAGTACACAAGGCTAGCCTAATACTAGAAACCCTAGACCAAAACATTCCCACTTTTTTAACAATGCTGATATCCTATTTACTGAACTGAACTGAAAATCAACTCTAATAAGCACTTATTATGGGAGACTTTAATACTGACTGTCCATTTGTATGTCGGAAAACCCTACTAACCATGTTAATCTTCATGGCTTCACCCGAATTATTCAAGATCCTACCAGAATAGATAAAACCTCAAAAAGCAATCCATCCTTGACTGGATTCTAACTAACAAGCCCTCCTAATCTCTACAAGCTGGCTATCTTCCCTGATAGCCTTAGTGACACCATACAACCTCTTCAAACAGCGTATTAACCCCTTTTAAACATAGTTTATCGACAAATCCAAAATAAATTTTAACCTTTATATCCACCTTCAAACTGTGTAACTGGTTTCCTCTAAGCATTTACCCCTAGATGTTGCAATAGATTTCAACTCAACTTTCCTCAATATATTGAGCAAATTAGCATCACGTAGGACAGTTGGAGCAAAATTAAATTATACCCCATGGCTAACTAAGGAAACAAAAGCATTACTGAAATCATACAGGCAAAATTTGGAACCCTCTCCCTCAAACTAAACTGTCTATATTCTCACACTGCTCACTTTTAAAAAAAATGCTCAAAAGCCATTTATTCAATTTGTGGCTCTGTCCCTACTCCAGCCATGGTTAGGTAACACTAATTCATACTAACCTACCTTCTGCTGAGTCTTATTGCCACTGATGGGACTGACCTTCAAACGTCTCTTCACCCTGATGATCTCCATACCGTGACACCAAGAATTTACTATCCCATAATAATCAAATCATTTCTTTTTAATCTAATTATACCAATGACATTTTCACTGTAATGTCTTGTTAACATTTAGTTAAAATTTCCACGGATGAGGAACAAACAGTATGTATCCTTGTCTCACTGTCATGTACTATTTGTATCTTAAAGTATATTTCCTTTGTTATGAGTTATTTGTAGTAGTATAACATTCACTTTATTTTGCTTTTATATTTATGTAAATCTTGTTTCATGTTTGTGGAACTTTTCTCCCCGGGCCTCCGTAGAAAATGGGTTTTCACTCAATTGGACTTTACCAGTAAACAAATGTCAAATACATTTCTTTTTTCCTGATATCCCAAATAAATTTATTTTTTTTCCTGATATCCAGACAGTGCATTTACTAACCAGTTAGTGAAATTTACTCCAACACAAAAATCTACTGGCCTTCTCTACTCCTTTTCTGTTATCGTTTTATGGGACAGGTAAAATTAAGCTGTTACTTGATGTGCAGCCATCTTGGAAGTCCATGCTCTCAAACTGTTGTCAAAATCTAAAAACACTTCCTCCATGGGACCCAACATATCCAGATCTTGAGAAGTAATGCATGGTGTTGGTGAATCTCTCCTTAAATTGTTTAACTTAAGCCTAGCCGCAGCCTTTCCCTAAATTCTGTCGTGATGCCCGTCCATAAGGGTGATCCTACCATGGTCCCTGTAGGCATAAGTCTAATTTGTAAAGCTGACTAGGCTGGACTCCCAAGAATTTGGCTTTGTAAAAGGAAGAACATGTCTGTTGAATTTCAAGAGGGTCACCCAAGCTGAATGCAGTGGTCAGTATCATTTATGCAGCGTATCTTTATCTGGCTAAAGAATTTGATAGCATACCTCATTTTGGAATTGTAAGGAAACTATTTTCCTTAAACATTAATCCTTATTTGGTGAGATGGATAGCCTTTCGATTGAAAATCAAATCCTACACAGCTTTTAGGATCATAAGAAGTTAATAGGCTATTGACCCTGAGGCCCTTACAAGCCTAGCCAAGAATTTAGCCTATGTTCTGACAAGTCAGCACCCGATGGCCCTGTCCACCAGGGACACAGGTGGAATCCCAGGGTGTATGTTCCCCATCCAGATATCCAGGTTGTGCTTAAACGTTAATGAGGTACTGTGCTTGATGTGGACTGTGAGTCTGTTCCACAGGAGGGTGTCTCTGAGGCGCATCTGTCCCACCAGCAAGTCTTATTGATGTCCCAAACCAGGTTGAGGTCGGGTGTGTGGGTTACTTGAGTGGAGTTTCACTTGTGGCTATGCAGCAGTCCCATCAAGATGGGATCTGGGATTGCTTTGTGCCAGGAGACTGGCTAAAGGCCCTGTCCCCCTCTATTCAGTCTGTGTAGGGTAGATGTTTGAGGCCCTGGATTCTCCTGGGGAGGAATCTCTGTGGTCTGTCCGTCTGCTGCATGTGCTTTGTGAGGTACATGCCGAAAGAGGCATTGTATTCAGTAATGGGCCTTGTAAGGGAAGAATACATAATGTATATAAAGTTTTTCATAATGTTGTGTTTGTGTGTTGTGTTTGTGTGTTGTGTTTGTGTGTTGTGTTTGTGTGTTGTGTTTGTGTGTTGTGTTTGTGTGTTGTGTTTGTGTGTTGTGTTTGTGTGTTGTGTTTGTGTGTTGTGTTTGTGTGTTGTGTTTGTGTGTTGTGTTTGTGTGTTGTGTTTGTGTGTTGTGTTTGTGTGTTGTGTTTGTGTGTTTGTGTGTGTGTTGTGTGTTGTGTTTGTGTGTGTTGTGTGTTGTGTTTGTGTGTGTTGTGTGTTGTGTTTGTGTGTTGTGTTTGTGTGTGGTGTGTGTTGTGTTTGTGTGTGTTGTGTGTGTTGTGTGTGTTGTGTGTGTTGTGTGTGTTGTGTGTGTTGTGTGTGTTGTGTGTATATATTCTGAATATATGATATTGTATTTGTGCATTGCAACACCTAAACTCACAGATTGCTTTGTTGTAAGTTTTCACCATATCCAGGTTTTCTTAAGTTAATTGTTTTCTTAAAAATATGAATTTGCTTTTTAATGTGATTGGTAGAAATGTGATAGGAGTACTTAAACTGTTTTTCATTCTGCATTGTATTCTGATGTCTCCTTATTGAGATGAAAGCGCTCAATATTTTGTGTTCATATTAAAGATAATATTTCAGTAGCTGTGTTTGTGGTACCTCAGACTTTTTTTTCCATTATTTTGTTAAGAATACAGGTATGTTGAAACCACCTTGTTTCTGGATGAGATGATGATGATCATCCCCTTTTTCCCATTTACATGGGGTCGGGGTATCGTATTAACTGCCGCCAACTCTCTCTATTCAATGCCACTCTCCTGCCTTCTTCAACACTCATGCCTGATTGTCGCAGATCTTCTTTCACACAATCCATCCACCTCTTTGCTGGACGCCCTCGCTTCCTCTTACCTTCTTCCTGTCTTTCCCAAATCTCCCTCATCAGATTGTCTTCTGCTTTTCTACACGTGCCCATACCATCGTAATCTGTTTAACCTTACTAATAAGGTGGGCCCTGTAGAAAGCTTTCCATACAATGGAGGCAATATGGTGGTCAAAAGTCCGTTTGCTGTCAACCTGGGTGCTGAAGTCCCTCATGACTGATTGCATGCTTAGGACCTTGTTTATGATAATTTGTGGGAAGAGCGGTTTCAAAAAATAGTTTGGTTAGGAGTCCGAGCCAGCAATTTTCTGTTGTAACAAAAACTGGAAGGAGTAGACAAATTTGATAAGTGAAGAAATATTTGGAGTATTTTGAATATAAAAGATTGACATATTTGCCATAGTGGTAAAGGTCTTTGCCTTCCATTTACAAGGTTTGATCTTTACCTCTGTATTTTTGTGGGGTCCTCACCTCCCCAAAACATGCTGTACATTTCCACCTCAGTCACCCGAGAATGGTGAGTTGTTTAGACCAACGGCTATGGGCATCAACTGTAGTGCGCAGTATTCTCCAGATAGAACACTGATCACAGGCTGCATGCCATGTCAGGGCTAGCCACTCAGTGGTGTAAGAATTGGCCCTAGTCGATTAGTTTGTTTTATTAATGTTGCCAAAAATGGACATGGGAATTTGCAGGTATTAAGTGGGTTGAGGACCCAATCTACTCTGACCTCCACCTGGGACCCATGCCAGGGTCTGTACCCCTACTGGTTATGCGCCGAACGTAACTCCCTGCAGTCCTGGGTCAGTAAGCTACTGACTGGCTGATGTCCAGTTGCCCAGCTTGTGCTCCTTAGGATAACAATGTTGAGCAAAAGCTGAACATAAAACCAGTTAACCTGCAAAGCCTGAGCTAAGGATTGCTGTACTTCCGTATAGGTTCCCTGATAGAATGCATCTTGGAAGTGGATGATGTGGCAGTAAGTAGGAGGCTGGACATCCTCTGTATCCAGGAGATGAGATGGAAGGGCAGTACAGCAGAGAGACTTGGCTTGGGACCTAGAGTCTGCTACTCAGGAGGACAGACTACAAATGGTGAGGGAATTGTGGTGAGGGAGAGGCTTCAGAAGACAATGAGGGATATCCTCAGAATTGGTGACAGACATGGATGTAATTTCATCCTGTGCCCCACTGCAAGGTTATGACATTGAGGAAAATAGTGCATTCAGGCAGCAGTTACATGACCTGATGTTGATTAAAATGGGACTTGAATGCACATATTGGGGAAGACTGAAGAGGATATAAGGATTGCATGGGTTCACAGGTATGGAGCAACAGGAATAAAGAATGAGCACTTTGGTCTGGTAAATAGCTTGATTGTGACCAACACACGGTTTGGCTAGAGACCACTCAATGATCGTGTACTAGAGTGGCCAACATGCAACTCCAATCGGCCACTTGCAAGTAAGGAAAGGGCATTGGGGTAGAATCAGGAATTGCAATGTCATCCTCTGTAAAACAGTTGTCCCACAGCACAAATGGTGGCCACAGTCAGCTGCAAGCAGTGAAGCCTCTAAGGAAAATGGAGACAAGACTGAAGACCTGGAAGTTTGTGAGAAAGCACAAGAGTTCAAGGAAATACTCGGGACTCCAGCACCTTAGGAAGAAGAGGAAATACACGGAGTTGAAGAAGAATGGCAGTGCCTCAAATCTGCATGTGTAAGAACTGTAGCAGTGATATGTATCCAAGCTAGAAATAGAAATGAGGTAGATAAGGAAAGCTAGTGTTTGGAATGCAGAATTCCAGGAAATAGTCAAAAGAAAGGAGGACTGCAAGAAAAAAATGGGAGATAGAAAAGACTGATCAGGCTAAGTAGTAGTACTTGGTTGGTTAACAAAGACTGAGAGAATGATTGCAAAGAATAAGGCAACATAAGTACTCTACCAGCTTCTGAAAAGTGATTCAATAGGTGGTACAAGGAAAAACTCTAATCAGGTTGCAAGGCAAAGACAGAAAGGTGAAAATGATGGTCATCCGGCACCCTTTAACTGATGCCATCAACAAACTTCTGACTAATCCACAGGGCATAAGAATCTACTGGGGGAAGTATTTGGGCAGCTTCTGATTGAAGAAAACCCCCAAGGATGATGTACTTGTAGACGTAGCCTTCAGTGACAACACTAAGAAAAATGAAGTTGAGGAAAGCTGCATACCCAGATGTGGTTACAGCAGATATGATAAAGATACTGGGCGAGTTAGGGGAGAAATGGCTCCTGAGGGTATTCATAGCAGTATGGAGGTGGTGTATCCCAGATGACTAGAAAATCATTCTAGTCATCAGTATACAAGAACAAAAGGGATGTTTTTAAGTGTGGGCACTTGAAAGTTCTAGAGAGGGTGATGAATGTATACTGAGAGTAGTAGAATGTAAGATGGGAGGGAACAGTTTTGATTAGACTCCATTTTTGCAAAGAACCAGACTATGAAGAGAAGCTAGAGATGTGAATAGAGTGCAACCGGTCATTCCTAGACTTGGAGAAAGCACTTGAGCAGTCCTGCAATAGTTCAAAGTCCCAGAAACATTAATATAATTAGTTCAGGCTATATTCGAGGATCAAATGATGCAAATATTAACAAGTTTGGGCTTGCAGAGGGGTTGCCAATGGGAATGAGTGTGCATCAGGGTTTCAACTGTGGCCATATTCTAATTCATACTGTCAGTGGACTACATTAGCATACTGGTCAGAGAAGACAGATCAACAAACATATTGCATGCAGAATGGGGGGGCATTGTAGGCAGACTCTGAACAAGAACTTCCGCAATGGATAGGGGAATAGAAACTGCAGAGAGACTAGACCTGTTGTAATGGCAGCACATGGTGGAAATTAGAAGCTGAGAATTGAGACAGAAGGGAAAATTTGTAAAACATGTTAACAGCGTCAGGTATCTGGGAGAGGTGCTTGAGGAGAAGGAAAGTCTGAATTAGGTCAGAGGGGCTACAGCCACCGGCAGTGTGTCTGGCTTAATGCATGACACACAATGCCAAAGAAGCTGAAGTGTCGATGCAGAAAACAGTGGTGTAACAAGTACTACTGCATTTTATCGAAATGTGATCAGTAAAGCCAGAGCATTTAAGCAAGATAGAGGTGATGGAGATGAAGTCCCTGAGATGGGTGGTAGGGTTGGTACTGTGGCCAATGAAATGAGGGCATCAAAGCAGAAGTCCAAGTAGATCCAGTTGCAGAGAAGGTCAGAGAACAAATTATACTGATTTGGTCACGTGCAAGAAGACCGAAGATAATTTGCTGAAGGTTTGATAATGACAGAAAAAAACAAGAGGAAAAAGGGGCATCCAGCAAAGATGTGTATGCATTGATAGAGAAGACCTTCTGCACACAGGCAGGACTGTCAAAGAAGGCAGGGTAGCTGCATTTAATTGAGAGATGGTGCCTGTTGACATGACATCCTGATCCTATGTTGAAAATGTGAAAAAGGGGGTGGTTGATTTTGGAATCGGAGGTGTGTGCTTATCAGGTACTCTGATAGAATTTGCATCATGTTCCCCATGGTACAATACCTGGATAGACTGTCTTATTAAGAGAGAAACTTAAAGAATGGATAGTGGAATTGAATTGATTCACAAGTTACTAGGGAAGATACCAACTACTGTTTAGTGCTAATGGGAAAGTAGGGGAATTAAGCAAGTAGTTTCTTGATGACTCCAATACACAAAAGCAAGTACAGTGATTTTAGGCAACAAAGTAAAAGGGTTGCCTGCAAATTTAGGAAGCCTGTAACAAGAAAAATAACCAGAGGTCCTGAAGAGAGGTATTGAAGTTTAGGAAATGTTATGAAAATGTGTATAAAGCAGCGGAATAGTAAACCAAGAAAATATGCCCATTGACATATTTACATAATACTTAACTATGCCAAGGTTTAGAGGAAGATGGAAACTCGAGAATTAGTAGCTAAAATAGGAGAGCATGAGAGAAAAATGGGTATGTGTAATTAGTCAATGTAGCAATAACCCACGCCTGGGTGTGGGTAATGTGGGATTTACCCACGGTTGGCGTGGTTTGGTCCCAAGGGACCAAACAAAGACAACCGTGGATAAATCCCACATTACCCACACCCAGAATTGGGTTATTGCTATTATACTATGACATTATTTAAGAAAAGAAACACTTACTTTTCTTAAATAATGGCATTGTATAATGCCTCTTTGCTGCCCTTCCACAGCTGTCTGGCATCCGCGGCACTTCTGATGTACTGCGCATGTCTACGCAGTACATCAGAGCTGTGGCCAAAAGCAACGGAGAAAGCAAGATCTCCGTTGCTTTTTTACTGTTTCGCTATGTTAAATGGGTTTAACATAGCAAGACAGCTTTAAAATAAGCAACGGAGATGTCCGTTGCTTATTTTAAAGCTGTCTCGCTATGTTAAACCCATTTAACATAGCAAGACAGGTTTAAAAAAAAAGCAACGGAGAAAGCAAGATCTCCGTTGCTTTTTACACACTGTGTCGATATGTTAAAGGAGTTTAACATAGCGAGACAGCTTTAAAAAAGCAACGGATATCTCTGTTGCTTTTTTTAAACCCGTGTCGCTATGTTAAACTCTCTTAACATAGCGAGACAGTGTTTTAAAAAGACTTGTACTAATGGAAAAAGTCCGGGCGACCGGACCTTTTTCCATTAGTATAAGTCGATTTACAACGTGCACGCTGGCCAATCAGCGTGCACGTTTTGGAATATTAATGGGGGGTCATGGTATAATAGGAAAGTTGTTAGGAACATGTGGTATTCTAGTAGGATAGAAGTGGTAAAAATCTGGGAGTTTTTGTTTAACAATATTTTAAGATGAGGGGCATTACCAGCCTCTTGGAAGAAAGCTGTGGTGGCTGTCCTAAAAGAGGGTACCCTTCAGACTTTGCTTCATAATGACCATGCTTAATTATAAAGTGTTCATCTATACTAGCTAAGAAAGTGGCTAAAATGTTGCCAAACTGACAGATTTGGATCAATGTGATTTTGTGGAGGGGAAGCAAACATTAGATAACATTGATAGAGCAGTAATTATTCAAAGGGAAGCAGACTGCAAGACAAACTGCTATTGTTGATGGATCTTGGTGTAGAGAAGGCACGATAGCCATACTTAACCTTTGTAAGCCCCTTTAAGCAATCCCTGTTACTTTATCAACCCGTTATTAAATTACCACTCAAGACACAGGCAAATGTATTCATAGAAAAGAATTACAACCATATTAACATTTTTCCATCCTGTATCTTTTCTTTCCTTTAAAATATCAGTTCACCATTATATGAATTGTTGAATTCCTGCCTTCCCTTAAAACCTCACTCCTCCTCCTGAACATTATTCTGCATATGCTGTTACCGCAGTTATTTCCATGTAATTTGCTCCCTCCCTTTTCTAAACACACCTATTCCAGTTTTTATCTCCTGTAATAGTCAGTACTTCAAATACAGGTGGTTTAGAGTTTAATTTTACCTTGCTAGTAATTTTTTTAGCAGCCAACAGAACTGAAGTTAAGACCTTACTATGTATAGGCAGTTCAGACCCTTGTGTCCCAGGTCAAAAGAATCATTTCCTTAGTTACAGCCATTTGCTCACCCAATATTTCTGACTGAGTACTTTGTAGAGAATTTTTAAAATCTGCCAGGTCATTACACTCCCAAAACATTTATTCCCAGTTACTACTTCCCCATCATACCTCTAACATTTGCTGTCTACCTCAGGAAAAATTATTTGAAGTCTGCTTGGGGTATAAAAATACTGACGCAGGCACTTCCAAGCAAAGATCCTAAACCTGCTGAACTTTGTTACATACTTGGCAGCCATGCATATGCTCTCCCATTGTTCTGTTGTAAATTACTTGTTGGCTGTTTTAAATGAAACAAAATTGTACACGGTTCTGTTAGCAGCCTTAATACTTTAATGCATTTATCTCCTGACATCCCATAATTTTAAACTTTTATTTTTCAATACATCTCTTGCCATTGTTCATGTATTTAAATTTGCATTTTCCTTGGCAAAAAAAATGCTCATACCTGCAGACAGCTTGCCTCCATGTAAGAGTAATCATCAATGAATCTTTGTAGCTTTCACTCAGAATGTGCAGCTGCCTTGGCTGCTGACCTCGTAATCCCTGTGAACATTTGCTAATTAAAAATTAAAAAAAAAAAAAGAAAACATGCTAATGTTGTATTTTGATTGCATCTTTACTAATACAGGTCTTTGATGCTACCATGCTCCAGTTTGGAGCATACGCTCTATATTCCTATTCAGTTAACAAATCTTGCTGTGCAGTACCAGTGCAAATACTTATTTGTGCTTTATAAAATTAATAAGTCTGTTCCATTCAGTTTCTGTGGTACTCTGAAATTCTCAGGTTTTCTTTTGCTTACATTGGCTTTTGTTTGTTTTGAAACTGCCTTTCTTGAAGTCTCGTGCTCAGCCTTTTGTTCATTTCAACTTGTAATTTTTTGCAGTTTTAGCATTTTATCTGAATAGACAGTTAACGCTTCTATTTCTCCAGTTTTTTTGTTGATACACTCCTTCAGTGCGTTATTTATTTTAATCACCTGTGACTACATTTGATTATTTTTTCCTCTAAATTACTGAAGGACATCTCTTGTACTAAAGCTGTAGCTTGAACTGCTTTTTGCTGAACAGCTGCAGGATTCTTCCCAGCTAGTATGGCCTCTTCTGGTTGATGTTTCTTTCAGGTTCTCTAAATTTCTTCTTTCCCAGTATTTAGGCCATGTACTTACCAGCCAGTAACTGAATTTTAAGTCAGGCTAACAAAATAATTTCACTGATTCTCATTTTTCAGTTTTTTTTTTTTTTTTTTTTTTTAACACTGGGAAAGCTAAATTTATGCTGCTGGTGATCAGTGTACAGCCGTCTTGGAAGTGTAATTCCTGTCTTTTTGTCTACATATTTTTCTCTCTTTTATTTCTACCCTATTTTTAAACTCTATTTTCATTTTATCACACCCACTAGGTATAACATATTCTTCCTTAATAACTTTCAAAGGTTTAATTTCCACTATCCCTTCCTTAAATTCCACTTTTTTAACAGGTAGGTGGGAAACCCCCCAATATCTCATTTTTATTCATTGCTCTGTAGCTTAAATTGGTTAAGGTCAGACCTAAAACTCTGGGGTTCTATTCGTTATTCAGACTGGTTGCTGGATGTCTTTGATTGTTCTTTGCTGGGGCTGGCAGTAACTGTGTACTTTAACATTTCATCTAACTACAGTGGCCAGGGTGCTTTAAAAATGTCTGATACTTAGTTTTGCAGGGTTGATGGCATTTATATCTTACATATTTGACTGCCTGATTCAGACATCTTTGTAGGAGGTAAACGAGCCTTAATCTTTACCATGGATCTTCTGCACATGTTTAGGTTCACACTGAACCTGCTGAAATCAAGCCTGGTGCCTTTCCCTTTGGAATGATCCTCCTAGAATTCCTAATAGATGCCAACCTACAGAAAGCTTTCCTTCCTAAGAAGAGGAGGAAAAGAAAGAGAAAACCTACCAAGCTTACTTCAATTGGCATCCCAAAAGACCATTGAGAGGGGAGTGCCTCAGTGCTATGAGATGCATGAAATCAACCATCCTAGCTAACTCATGCCACACTATATGCAAGAAAGATGCAGTGATATTTGTACTCCATGTGGATTTGGCACTTCCATTCAGTATAAAAGTAAGCCCAGGTCTCTCTTGCATTCACAGGAAACTATAGTAGTGAGCCAGGTAGAGCAGGTTCAGCCTGTGTCCCCTGTAATTCCCTGGCAGAGTGTTGCAGCAAGTGCTTTGGAGGTGACCTGGGGATCATTCATTCAGAATCTCACCATGAGGTATAGAGTACTTTTCAGAGGAAAAATCATACAATTTTGGAAGAGATGTTAACTTTGAATCAGAACCCCACAGCCTTTAGCCAAAACTTATTAAAAGGCATTCTAAAATTAGTGGCAGACAGCAGAATACTAATGTGGTATGCCATGGTATACTGACAACCAAGGAAACTACAGCTTCTGCAGATTAGCAGTGACAGCACGGATGCTGACACTGCAGCACAGTACGTCTCAAGGCAGTCTTCATACTGTCAGAACAGAAGACTGTGGAGTGCCAATTAAACCAATTAAAGACAGACTCGCAACAAGTGGATGTTGCACAGAGAGATCCTCCTTTTGATTAGTGCACAGGTTGAGGTGGGGTGTCCCTCTACTGGACTTGTTTACATCACAAGTAGCTGTCAGTTTAACTCTGGAGACCCTTGCAAAGGAGCTTGGACACCAGCTGCTGCTCTCTGATCCCTTTTACTCCCTAATGTGATCTAGAAAATGAGGGTAGAAAGGACTAGGATGCTCCTTTTGGCAGCCTTTTATCCCATGCAGCATTGGTTGTCCAGATCATGGGGGAAACAACAAATACTGTCAACAGTGATGGGCCTCCTAACACAGAACATAGGGTGTTAATACATGCCGGTCTGCTGACACTTCGGCTCACTGCATGGATGATTCTATCTTGATGCATTTCAGGCACCACTTTTTCTAGAGGCATGTTCAGCATTAAGGAGGCAAGGAAGTCTTGAATATCCAAGTTGGGGTTTGGCATAATGGTTAAGGTGTCTACCTCACATAAAAAAGGTAGCAGGTTTCTATATCCCTGAGGTAAATTGGTTAGATTAAATGGTCTGAAAAATCAGCTAGCCTAGTACTTGTCTATGAACCCAATAGATTTTCCAACTGGTACTAGTACAGAGGACAGCACACAAAGGGAGCATGGTACCTCTGATCCTCTAATATTTCATTGAGCTGTTTGGTGTACACGTCAATTAAAAGTTCATCTATGTTGCCATTGAAGCTTGTCTGCTAATAGATCCACCCTTGGCTAGCTTATGACCTATGAAACAATTTCTTAAAATATTTCTGCAACTTGGACCACAAAGAAAAACAATAGCTCCATTATTGGGCCTAATTTGAGTTTGAGAAATACTCATCCAGGTACCCTTTGAACTGTCAAATCTGTACCTATTACATGTATTAAATGTCACCACAATAAACAGGACACGCTGGAGGGGTAGATTCCTGTCCCAGATACTTCCTGTACTCTGGAACAAGCTACCAATCTATGTCGAGCAAAGTTCTTCATTAGCACTCTTCAAGAAAAATCTTGAGTGGATGGGAAATAGGAAATACACCCTGGGGATCACTTCTGTGTCTCTGCTGGGTGGTGTAAGTTATAGTACCTTGCTGGCTAGGCTTACGTAGGCCCTTGGGCCTACAAACCTATAACCCTGAAAACTGTTGCTCTGGCTCTCACCTCCGTAAGGAAAACATCTGAGCCCGCAGATTGTATTGTAGAAAGAACCTTTTTCTAGCCCTTCATAAGGGTTGGATGAGCATAGGAACCAGCCCTCCTCCTATGGTAAAAGTATTGACAGAATCCATTAATCCTAAACCTAAGTGTTCTGCTGCCAGCCAGCCTTTTTTCCAAACCTTCAGAATAAGGGTGATTTAGAATCTTACTCGCTTTGGATATTCACAGACAAATCAGATGCAAACTTGCACAGAATCTGGGAGTTTAGGTAAACAAAGCAGTTTATCTCTTTCTGGAAAGAAGTGTAGACCAGTGACCAACCAAATGAGAGCTAATCTAATGGTTCTTACACTGCAAACAGTTTCTGATGCTCCTTTCAGGGGAAATATCTTGTAGGCCCACTCAAGGCTTTAGAAGATGGGATATTGCAGCTGCAGTGGCATGCTTAGGAATGTCTACGCAAAACTGTTATGGATGGTTATTCGGGTCACTTATTCTTAGAAATCACAAATATTGCCGGCACAACCAGGTTAGATACATGCAAAATATTGCCGGCACAACCAGGTTAGATGCATGCAAAAATTGATGTAAATCTTGTGTGATTATTTGTCGTAGCAATAAACCTTTGAGTGAAATTATTGTAGGCATAACGATGCCTGATGTTCATCGTGTTTTAATGTTGCAGTCATTACACTTGGGTTATCCTGCTGGCAGGCTACCCACAGTCAGTCTGAATTCCAAAGTCCTGGTCTGGCGTCTGTTGCTGTTGCCTCTTCCCTGACGTCAGTGCATCAGGGGTATATAAGATGCAGCCGACGCCATTTTCTTCAGTCTTTCTTGCCGCGCGGTGCCCGAAGCAAAAGCAGCTCGCAAGTGCTGGTCAGCCAAATCCTGAGATTTTCGAAATTGAATTTCAGATCCGAAGTCTTCAATAAAGCTAAGTACCCCCATTGGGTTAACTTTTTCCGGCTCCAGACCGATGTCAGTAAAAGTTAACAATTGTATTTCTTGTGGGAAGCAAATACCTCATAAGGATTTTCATTCTTGCTGTTTTCCTTGCCTAGGCCCTGACCACGACGTTGCTAGTTGTCGGTTTTGCGCTAGATTTAACCAACGCACTATTAAAGCGTCGGTACGATTTTGCTTTCCATTACGTTGGCCGAAGGTTTAACTATATAATGCCGTTGGAATAGCCAGTGACCGGAGTTCATAAAAAGCACAAGGAAAAAGAAAAGGACAGGCATCCGAGGTCCAAAACCGACGAAGCCTCTTCTAGGCCAGTCGCCGGTTCTCAGTGAGGTGCTTTCGCAGCCCCTGACGCCCGCTACCTCAGAGCCACAGGCCTCCTCCGACTCCCACGTGGAGACAACTAGGCCTCTGGAAACTCAAGGTATTGGGCCTACAGAAACTACTGCCTCAGATGGGTCCGGAGCAGCTGAGCAGGCATCGGCTTCTGAGGGTGTTTTCAGACCTACACAGCTTTCTATCAAGACCACTTCAGCAACCAAGACAAAGTCTAAAACACCTTTAAAGACAAAGAAACAAGTACAGCATTCTCCTGGACAGTCGTCTATGCCCAAGAAAAAGATGCTCAAGATGGCTGAGGACCTAATTACTTTGATCAGGGGTTCCCATCCCCTTCCTGATAAAAGGCCTAGGCAAGACCCAGACTATGATTCCTCTGATCAGGTTTCTATTTCATCTGATGCCTCTTCAGAACAGGGATATTCTCTAACTCCCAATGAGGACTCTGATGCTGAAGAATCCATCCCTTCAGCCTCTCCTCCTGAGGACTATTCTTTTGGGGAAACCCTGCACATCATGAGGGAGCATTTCCACTGGGAGAGCCAAGATTATTCAGAATCCAAGAAAAGGCTCAGAGACCTCTTTTATTGCCTCAACACAGACATCTTGCTATTCCTCCTGTACTAGACATTGTAGATGTATTTTCTGAGTCCTGTCCATCTCCTGACTCTTAACCCCCTGCACCAGTTAAGCCAGATAGGTACTACAGGGTTCCAGATTCACATACATTTCTTTATAAAAACCCTGCTGCTGACCCAGAAACTATATCTCAGGGTCCCAAAGGGGTCAAGGCTTCCACTGCAAAAAACCTTGTTCCTTCTGATAGGGACTCTAGAGCACTGGACAGAAGGGGGAAAAAGTTTACACCTCTGCTGCTTTAGCTGTAAGGGCTTTAAACTGCCAGTTTCACATGCTTAAATATCAGCAATACCTAATGTCTCTGCTAAAACAGAAAATGCTGACAAACTCAGAATGTCCTGAAAACAAGGAAATGCGGGATTTATTGCATGCAGCTGATCAAGTGGGAAAGCATACTTTGCAATGTGGTTTTGATTCACTAGAGGCTTCTTGCAGGGCTGCAGTTACAGGCTCTGTCATTCGAAGGCATGCTTGGTTAAAAGAACTGAGTCTGCCTGATCATGTTAAAGCAAAATTGGATGCTCCATTACAGCATGATACTTTGTTTGGTGTCAAGGCAGAAGAGGTGTTAAAGGAAATGGAGGATAAAGCGAAATCAATACAGACAGTAAAGGATTTCTTAGAGGTTCAGCCACCCAGATTTAGCAGGAACTGGCCTTCTAAGAATTGGTCCTTTTCAGTGTCAGGCCGCAAAGAGGCAGATACAGACGCCCTAGAGGCAGATCTCAGCCCCAAGGCTCATACAGGCCTAAACAATGGGGTGCTTCTGCCTCCAAAAGCGGAGAAGACATCACAACCATATAAGAAACGGTCCCAATGCCAAGCACTTACCTTTTGGAATTATTGTAGGCATAACAATGCTTGTTTTGTTCTTGGATGCACTGGAGTAGAAACTTGTCATTCAGCATGCTGAGCATTTTTGCTATGTATTCTAATGGATTCATAATCACCACCCCCCTACCTATGTCTGATTTTCATAAGTCTGATTTTTCTGTTCTTAAATGCATTAAAAAGGGTCCTGCAGTCGGCTAAAGACAATTTTTGAAATATGCACTTCTGTATTCTACTGCAACATTTTCTAATGTCCGTTTCACATAATGCCTCATATACATGCTGATCTTAGGATTTAGCTGGTTATAACGTAATTGTTAGTATGGTTCTGTTGTGTTCAGTGGTCTGGTTAATAATTAACTGAAAATTCAAATTGTATGTATACATCTTGAGGTCAAAAAGGAGAAGCAATATCTGCCGTGGTGGACAGGGTAAAGGAGAAAAAAAACTCTAATATTCCAGTAAGTACTGGTTCCACCAAAAAATTACTGTAGTTGAAAATTATTGAAATCACTGTCAGAAATCACTTTTGCCATTGGGTACGTCACTTACTGTTGTACTCCATGTTTTTTATCTACTGCTGAAAACAGGGGATTGGACTTGGGATCAGGGTGACCAGTGTTTCCCTTCTGAGTTGTTTTGGCATTGATTTGATGGATTGGCAAGGTGTTGGGACCTCCTTAAAAGGGGGAGGGGTGCTCTAAAAAAAAATCTTTGTCATCGATGATAGAATCAAGAACTTCTGAACCAACTTGATGACTTTGAGTTACCACCCAAAATGGTGACTGCATAGTCTGATTAGGATGTGCTTGATTGTCATTGCATTCAAGTTTGTCTTAAGTTATTTAGATTTACATTCACAAATAGTTTTGCCCATGTTATCAGCCTTAGCAAAAATGTTAACATGACAAAGTAGCAGAAAGTAGTATTTAATGCAGACTCACTTCCATCACCTCAGCAAAAGCCTTTAATGGAAGTAAGATCTAAAACCACACTGCAAAATATACAGCAGCATCAATAGTCATAAAGCAATAAATTAATCAGTAAAGCAGTCAAAATAAATATGTACAGTTCATTTCACTGTTTAACTCCTATATTTCAGTATACACATTTTCTTTGTAAGGACGAATATTTTCTGACCAACTATGCTCATTATCACATGTATGTAGTTGTATTACCCCATGTACATTTTTGTCATGATCTGTGAAATGTTCAACAGAAGTCTCCACTTTCCCAGTCTTTATATCCCTAACATGATATTAAGCCTTTCCTTGTACTTTTTTAGTCTCCCTAATATAGTAAAGATTACAGGAACATTTCAAAATATGATCAGCCCCATCCCTGTGAGTTACCAGAAAATTTATCTGCAGCAACAAACTGAACCCTGTTAATCTTACTGAAAAAAGAAACCCTGTACTTGCAACATGAGCAACTATAACACTGAGTAGCACCCAGAAATGGTACTTTTACAGGAAAAAATTGTTGTACTGCATTTGGTGTAACTCAAGCCTTTGGTGTATTTCAATCATTTAATTTCTTCTACTAAACTAAATTATCAGTATTGTAACTAAAAAGAAGGGATATCAGTCCTATCAAATTAATCAGTTCACTGTATAGTTTGGAAAATGCATCAGTTCGTTTGGAAATTTGCAACTTTTGATACTGTTTTGTTGACCACACTTTCTCTCGATTTTTTTTTATTTATTTATTTTTTTTATATCAAGCAATAAACAGTGATACTTGGTAAGTGTGGATTCAGAAATGTAAGTAACTGTGCAACAGTTTTATTGTTACTCTCGCTACTAGAACCATCAAATTGTGAAATAGGATTCAACCAGTTGTTTTAAATCCTTACATTTGTTTACTATTTTGGATGCAGTTGAATGAGTAGGGGCTGTGGCCTGTACAACTGCAATGTCTAAACGTTGTCAAACAACCGTGAAGACTTAAGATGCACCATTATTATTGTTTCAAGACTCTGCACTAGTTCATAGGTGTGTGAGTACACACCTATGAACCAGTGCAGAGTCATGAATGGCTGTGGAGCCTTCACAAGCTTAGCCCATAGGATTACCCTGGCATTGTGCCACCCAGCCTTCGTTCCCAGTGCCTCTGTCAACTAAAGCCACTGGAGTAATCCCTGGGGTGAAGTTTCTATTTCACATCCACTCAAGAGTTCTCTTGGAGGGCCGGTGAGGTGTTCTGCTTGACGTGTATGGGAATTGTATTCCATAGCATGGGCAGTCTCTGGGTTATGAACCTGTCCCTCCAACATGTTCTGTTGATTGTGGTAATGAGATTGTGGTCTCTGGAGCGTGTGGTGCGTAGGGATTGGGATTTCTTCAGATGTAGCATTTCTAACAGAGCTGGATCAGACATGGCTTTGTAAATCAAACTGAGATCACCTGCAAGTAGGCGATATGAGACGGAGAATAGTTTTTTTAGTCTGTCCATATAAGACATGTTTAAGGCCTAGGATCCTCTTTGAGGTACTTTTGCGGCCTCTCCAGTTGTTGCAGGTGTTTAGTGAGTTACATGCCAAATGGGGCATTGTATTAAATAATTGGCTTAATGAGGGAAGAGTAGGAGACAATGACCTCTCTTCCTGGATGCAAAACCCTTAGTAATGAGATGTGCCACACAGAAGGACTTTCTGACCACAGTGGCAATGTGGTGGTCAAAAGAGAGGTTCCTGTCGGCCTGTGTTCCCAGATCTCTTATAATGCCTTTTGTGTTCAGTGGACTAGCGTCGATGTGGTAATTCATGGGAACCGGGGTTTTCCCAAAGGGGATGACGCATTTTTTGGCATTGAGCTTAAGGCCATTGATCTTCGTGTTTCACTGTTGCAGTCATCACACTTGGGTTATCTGCCTGCAGGTAGCCCTCAGTCGGCCCGAATACCAGAGTCTTGGGATTTCTGCGTCTGATGCTGTTGCCTCTTCTATGACGTCAGGGGTATAAAACATGCAGCCGATGCCATTACGCCAGCTTTTCTTTTCTTTCACAAGTGCCTGTCGGCCTCTACCTGAAATTTTTGTTTTTCGAGTTTCAAGCCTTAAGTCTTCTAAAGCCAAGTACCCCGTTGGGGATCCTTTTTTCTTGCTCTGACTGATGTCAGAAAAAGTTAACAATTGTCTTGCTTGTGGAAAGCAAATACCTCAGAGATTTTCATTCTTACTGCGTCACTTGTTTAGGCCCTGATCATGATGTTCCCCTCTCGTCTGTTTTGTGCCAACTCATTCCCTCCAGTACAACTCTTGAGTGTGTACCTTTAACTCCTAGTGGGTGTGGCCTGTGCCTTTAAAAATGAAGTTATCATCTTACAGTTCTAACAAATACTCATTGACAGAGGTCAAATATCAATACAGTTGTGTTTGCTATCATGTATGCTTCAAGATAAAATATTCTGATACCTTGTATGAAGCATGGTTTTGGAATTATTAATGCAAGTATGAACAAGTAATATTTGACGCCTAGAGGAGCAGTAGGGGGGTAACTGCAGATGCACCTGGAGGTGTCACTCGGATGTAATGAGTTAATGCCTGAACTGTTCGTCGGGCTGTCTTTGTCACTAAATTCTTTCGCTCTCGTTCTCTGTATTCCAGAATGGCTTCGATAAGCCATCCGACTAATTGTCATCTGAAAAAAATGTAAGGATAAAGACAGACTGCATAGGTCCAAAACTGCCGACGCTACTGTTAAGCTAGTCGCCATTCCGCCGTTACTCAGGTGCTTTTGCAGCCCCTGATACCCACTTCTGCAAATTCGCAGGCCTCTACTGAGACCCACTCTGAGTCCGGTATGCCATGAGATGCTTCTTCAACTGTGGAACCTGCGGATGTCTCTACCTTGGATGGGTCCAGAGCTGCTGTGCAGGCACTGGTTTCTGAGGGTGTATTCAGACCTTCCGATGTTGTTGTTAAACCGACTACTTCATTTCTGACTAAAACTATTGAATTTCTCAGGCCCACAGTTCGCACTACACCTAGGAAACAGACCAAAGAGCATTCTCAAACTCCTATGCTACAGAAACAAATGCTTAGAATGGCTGAAGACCTAATTACTTTAATTAGGGGAAGCCAGCCTTCCCCTTCTAAAAGACAAAGAAATGATTTTCCCTCTGATTCTACAGACCACGTGTCCGATAACTCTGACCCCTCTGATTACCAGGACATAACCTTATCTACCTATGAGGATTCAGATGCAGAGAATTCCATTCCCTCTGCCCCCCCCCCCAGGACTTTTTTTCTTTCGGTGAAACCTTTCATACCCTAAGAGCATTTCCACTGGGAATGCCAGGACTACCCACAGTCCAAAAAGAGACTCTGGGAATGTTTAGACTTGCCTCAGCACAGGCCTCTAGCTATACCCCCTGTCCTGGATATTGTAGATGTCTTCATGGAGTCCAGTCTTACCCTTGATACTTTACCACCAGCTCCTAGAAAGCCTGACCGATACTACAAGAGTACCTGACACACTCAAAATTCTCTCTCAAAATCCGAGGGCAGGCTCTATGCATTCAGTTCTCTGCACTTCCCTTTGACTTAACTACTATGTTCCGGATATTCACAAAGTGCCTGGCTCCAGCCATTGCATACTGCAGGCAGAGATATATTCAAATTTACCCGTACTTGGACAATTGCCTTATTCAGGTGGACAGTCAGGAATTGCTCCATCAGCACCTGATGTTTGTAGAGACTCCTAACTTCTCTGGGGTATACCATCACCGAAAAGAAATCATAGCTGGTACGCAGTCAAGATTGTAATCCTGGGAACATGCTTGAACGCAACTTCCCAGATGGCATTCCTCACTCCAGAAAAGCAGGTTTATTTGACAAATTGCTTCAAACTACTGCCCACTCAAACCCAGGTATCTGCAAGAAAAATACAGCTAGCCCTAGGGTTCATGGCCTCATGCATTCTCCTAATTCCATATGCAAGACTGCATATGAGGAAACTTCAATGGTACTTAGGCTCTGGTGTCAACATTCTCAGGGCCTGCCAACAGTGATTACTATCTTTCCTTGCCTAAGGACAGAGTTCCTTTGGTGGGCAGAGGCTTGCAACCACAACAAGGGGACTCCCTTTCACTCAACCCCCTACCGCCCAAACCCTGACAACAGACTCATCAGACTATGCATGGGGGCTCGCATGGCAGGCAAATGCATTCAAGGCAAATGGAGCCCAGGACAAATTCACCTGCATATCACTCAAAAGAAATATTAGCTATACAGAATGCACCGACAGCCTTACCTTATCCTTCCAGGACAACTCTTGATAAAGACAGACAACAAAACAGTTGTGGTGTATTAAGAAGCAGGGGGGAACTCATTCCTACCCACTCTGCAGGTTAGCCATGGCTCTGTGGAATACAGCCTGGAGTAATCGAGTGCACCTGCAAGCTCAATTCCTGTCAGGTAAACAAAATTCCCTGGCAGACTGGCAGAAATCTTATAGACCCACCCGAGTGGAAACTGGAACCCAACTCATTCAAACTTCTAATCCACACCTGGGGGACACGAGGTGGACCTCTTTGCTTCCCCCCCAAATCCAGCAATTGAGCAAATTTTGCACCAGAACTCTCCACAGCCAAGCATGCCCTATCCTTTACATGGGGAAACCCTCTCAATCTATGCTTCCCCCCCCCCCTCTGCCACTCCTCAAAAGTGCTACTCAAGATCAAACAGGACAGGCCAAGGACCATCCTTATTGCACCAGACTGGCCACGCCAGCACTGGTACCCACTTCTATGCAGTCTGACAGCAGTGCCACCCTGGCACCTATGTCAGACCCCCTCTCTGCTATCCCAGCAGGAGTGACATATTTTGCATCCTCAGCTGCATACCCTGAACCTAGCAGCCTGGCTTATTCCCTGAATACATCACTATCATCCCTCAGCAAACAGGTGCTGGATGTCATCCTTGAGGCCAGGAGGCCTAGTGCTAGGAAATCCTATTCAGAAAAGTGGAAAAGATACTGTTCTTTGAGCCTGTCTCAGGGAACGACAACCATGCCCACCCTACCTCAAATCCTAGATTATCTAGCAGAGCTGCTCCACAAAGGCCTATCCTTCTCATTGATATTAAGATTCATGCGTTTGCCATCTCAGCTCATTACAATATTGAGCCACCCCCTCTTCTCTCGTCTTCTGATCAAACAGCTCCTTACAGGAGCTAACAATTTGAGACCCCCCCCCCCCCCCCCCAAGGAGAGCTCCCACTCCTGCCTGGGACCTTTAACTTTGTACTAGACAAGCTCACCCCCCCTTTTGAGCCTGGTGCTACAGCAGAGTTAAAATTCCTCTCTTGGAAAACAGCCTTACTTCTAGCCATCACTTCAGCAAGAAGAGTGTCTGAGTTACAGGCCCTTATAGTGGTGGAACCCTTCATTATCTTCCATGCGGACAGGGTTTCCCTCAGGACTAACGCATCATTTATGCCCAAGGTGATATCCAGTGTGGCTTTAAACCAATCCAATTTAAACCATTTAAAAACATTTTTTCCTAATTCTCAGAATAAAGCGGAAAGGATCCTGCACTCCTTGGACATGCACGGACAACTCTGGTTTTACCTTGACAGCACTAAACCTTTCAGAAAATTTGACCAGCTGCTAGTCAGCTTTGCTACAGGGGCAGAGGGCAAGGCCATTTCAAAGCAAACCATTTCCAAATGGATAGCACACTGTATCCATTTCTGCTATAAACACCATAGAAAACCTACCCCATGGGGGATCAGAACTCATTCCACTAACCTCAACCTCTACAGCATTTCTCAAGGGAGTCCCTACCAGGGACATCCTGGAAGCTGCAACCTGGAGTTCTGTACACACCTTCACCAGGCATTACCATTTACCCATCCTTTTCTAAATCCAGAGCTGGATTTGCCACAGCAGTCTTACAAGGCCTGCTAGCCAGCCCTAATACTTCTTCGACTGCCTCCACCCTTCCTCAGCTTTGGGAATCAACCCGTATGTGATGACTGCAACAGTGAAACATGAAGAACATAGTACAGTTGTGTACACATACCATAAATGTAGATGTTAGTGTATTCACTGTTTCAGCCCTGGTTACCCTCCCTCCAGCCCCCTGACTTTTTTTCTATACTTTCTACCTATCCTCTTTTGGCCATATCTTATGGCAATGGGATTTACTTTTTACTGGAGGTGTTCCACACCATGTAATTGCTTCCTGTTTTGGGGGCTCCAGACGTCTTGGGCAAGAAAAACTGACAATGTCATCAGCTGCATGTTTTATACCCCCCGATGACCTGATGTCCTGGAAGAAGCGACAGCATCCAACACAGAAATCCCAAGACTCTGGTATTCAGGCCAACTGAGGGCTACCTGCAGGCAGATACCATAAATGCAGTCATCACACTTGGGTTAAGTGTACACAACTGTACTTTCTGACACCAGTTGTTGGTCTCAGTGAGGCTATTCTGTAGGATGTCAACATCACTTGGGGAGTTAATAGCTCCCAACTTGCAATCGTCTGCGAACTTTGTCAGCCAGAGTCCCTTCGTGTTGGCGTGGACATCAGAGAAGCTGATTCCAAGCAGGAGAGGACCCAGGACCCCGAACCCTGTGGGACTGAACTCGTGACTGGTCGGCAGTCTGACTTGAAGTCAGCTACTTTCACACTGTGGGTTCTAGCTGTGAGCCAGTTTGCAACCCACTTACTGGAAACCTCTAGGTACGGACTAGTAAGTAAAGTGTAGTCTCCTGGTAATGAAGTTCCTCCATGTGGTTTTAATGCATATCCTGAGAAGACATATACCTGGCCTAAAATAACAAGGATCCAATAAAGTAGCAAAAAGATACACATGCAAGGTCCTGCAGGACAAAACAAATGTTTAATAACCAAAAGAGCTCCTCCACTTGTCTTCACAAGGTGATGTTTTATTACAAACAGTTGAGTGCTTTCATCCTGCAACAAATGGACTTTATTAAAATGGTTGCTTTAAAAACTGAGAATTAGTCAAATGATCAGCATTAGCCAATCAAAAACAGCCAATAAAATTAGCACGTACTAAAACTTGGTAATACAACGCAAAAATGATAGGTGTATGTGTAGACAGTGGTACCCACAGAATATTTGTGGTGGCTGTTCCAGTTTAGTTTAAATTCTGGTAATATTTATTTATTTGCATTTGTTTACCAAGATGGTCCACTGGGCCAAAAAGTGCCCATTTTCAGAGGAGAATTTAAATACACATTTTCTACATACACAGAGAGAGAACTTAATAGACATAAAATATTGTCATAAATTTCTAGCTAGAATAACAAAGGCAGTATACATTATATACAAAATATACAAAGTACACCATATCATCTGCTTTGGATACTGTAGAGTGAAAACGGTAAGAGGTAGTTGCATAACTGTTAAGCAGATGGAGAGGAAAGAGTAATACTGAAACGCTCATTGATTCTTGGAATCTTTGTAGCATTGTCTAAGTTGCCACGACATTTCTCCTTGTTCAAGTCTGCATTTCCAGGGACTTCCCCTTTTAGAGAGATTCATGTTGCTAATAAAAAAAAAAACGCAAGCTTCTTTTAGTTTGAGAAAATAAGAGAATGCTTAAATAGTGCACTTGTTAACATTCCCTTTCTTAATGTCTGTAACATGGTTGTTTGCACTTGTTGACTGGGAAAGTCCACTCTGTTAGAAACCCATTTTAAGTGGAGGCCCGGGGGAAAAGCTCCACGTTGAAATTAAGATTACACAGAGTTACTATTTTTAGTTTAAAACCTAAAGAACATAAAGGTTAGTTTAGCCATATACAATTGTAGTTTAGTAATGAACAGACAAGGAGTTTTATACAAATGGGATAAATGACTATGTTGGATAAATCATAATTCATTAACATCAGTCAATCCAGTTTTTTAGTCTGAAAGAGGAGAGAGTAAATAGGCTACAGATAATATGGATAGGTTAATAAATGAAAGTTGGGAAGAAAAGTAGGTTGAAATAATAGGGCATCAGGATAGATATGGCAGCTGTGGTGGTGCAGCGGTTAGCATTGCCGCCTCACAGCAAGAGGTTCTCTGGTTCAATCCTTGGCTGGGGTGCCTTCTGTGCGGAGTCTGCATGTCCTCCCTGTGGTCACATGGGTTTCCTCCGGGTGCTCCGGTTTCCTCCCCCATCCCAAAGATATGCTGCAAGTGGATTGGACACTCTAAATTGGCCCTAGGCATGAGTGTGTGCAGTATGTGGAAGGTTGGGCGCCGGGCTGGCAACTCTACACCATAAAACTCTACTGCTAATCATGAGCGGACAGGTGATCCGCTGTGGCGACTCCTTACTGGGAAAAGCTGAAGAGGAGGAGGATAGATCTGTGGAACCACATTTTTTCTTCAAAGGAATGATATGGTTTGCTTACAAAATGCAATGCAGGAAAGACATTGTGTGGTATACTACTGTCTTGTTACGGTTGCATCTACTAGGCCAAGGGAGTGTCCTCTGATCAGTTTTTAACAGAGACATTTGTTGGGTCAAAAAAATATCTAAGACATAATACCTAATCTGTCTCCTTTTCCAAGTCTCACTGAAGATTGACTCACTTTGGAGACTAGTAATAGATATTGTACATTACACTCCATTATATGTTGCACTGCTTGTTCATTTATATGTATATATACAGCTTTTTTATGTAATTAATCTGAACTTTTCTGTATTGCTTACATTTCTTTAATTTTGTTTTGTTTGTCAAATGTTTTGTGTGTCAAATGTTTTGTGTTTTATCCAGGCTAAGCCTGAAATTGGTCAATTGTTAGTCTGCTACCCCTGTGAACCAATATAAATAAGTAAATCTAGTTTTGCTGCACATTCCCCGTTTGGACATTTTTCTGTTAAGAGTAATAGAAATATCTGATCAGTCTATTACGGTCATATTACTTGCCCTTCTAACAGCTTTTGGTTCAACACCTAAAGTTTGCATGTTTGAGTATTTGTACACAAGTAGTGGAGTTGAGCCAAAATGGGAATGGAAAAAGGATATTTTACCCATGGAATGACTGCAAGTAGGAATATAGAAAAATTGAGTGTGCGCTAGAATTTACCATAGAAAATTGGCAAAAGAGCAAAGGTGTTGGGAGCAAATAACCATAGAGGGAAAAGTCAGAGTGTGAGATGAGACGAAACAGAAGTTTGGACTGCAGGTTAGAGACTGGCTTCACTACTAGAAATTGATGAGTATAGGCAAAAAAAGGCTGGGGTTGTGGTAAGTGAAAGAACTGGTCTGGTAGAGTTTTTAGTTGAGTCTAGAACAAGAGACAGGTTAAAAAGGGATAATTTATAGGGCATATAAAATAATGCATGACAAAAATCCGTCTGAGGAGGTTAGAAAAATCAAGAAGAAAGTGAGAGAATGGAAAAGCAAATTACAAAGGAACAATGCTTGCGCTCCTGTGCATACAAGAAAGTCCAGACGGTTTAGGATCTTTGCTTGGAAGTGTTTGCATAGGTATTTTTATACACCAAGCAGACTTCAAGTAATTGTTTACTAGATAGATAGCAAATGCTGGACAAGTGATGGGAAAGAGAGAGGTAACTGGAAACCATAGTATTTGGGAATGTCATAGGTGAATGTTAGGCTAACTGCCCTGAACATACCTCTCAACTGTCCAGATTTTCACAGTATATCGAAATTTTTGCTTCCTATTTTTTGTTTGTTCTTCATAAGATTTGTATTTTCTTTCAAGTTACTGAGGATTGAAGTCACCAAATAACACATTTGAGTTTCTAGACTTCATATTGTTAAAGGAAAACTCCAGCTCCTGCTACAGTCTAACGTAGCTCTTAGGTTGCTTTTCTCCCTACAAATATGATTCCAGTATCGTCTAGTTACCAGAAATCTGCTTCTACTTTATAAAACTTTCATTTCCTTGCCTTGGATTCAAAGGAAGGGAAACAAAAAACGCCCACTTTTTTTTTTTTTTTTTTTGCCAAAGAGTTTGTCTATGCCTACATGCCATACCACATATGCAGAGAAATCTTTACTCTGTCAGGTACTGCTGTCAGTTTTGTACGTGTAATTAGCCCTGCTGATGTCAAGAGCTCAGAATGATGTGAAACTAATTTCCACTTTCTTTATGGCAGAGAGGAAGAAAACTCATAGCTGTTTCCAATGATTTTCATAGCAAAGCAGAGCAAATAGTTCAAAGGCAGTTGTTGCCTCTTTTGACAGTTACATTAGCAACATCACAGTATTGAAATGCTAAGCTTTGCATGTTTATACTCCTTTACATTTTAAGATGACTTGAACATAATATCAAGATGTCTGACATTTATAGACGAGTGAGACATTTTCAGTCGGTCCTTACAGAAGTGGAGTACATGAGCATTTTGTAGTCAACAAAGGAAATTTAAGTTGGTGGCAACCTTGATATACAGCTGAATGTACTTGCGTTTAAAACAAGGAAATTTGAAACACTTATCTGTGTATATTAATGAATGAAAATATAACAATTTTTTCACTGCTGGCACTGTAGAACAAATCTTTCCTTTCCATTAGCTGTGATCACTTGTATGTGAAACTGCAGTGATCCCTTGGGCAGTCACAGTTTTGACATCTGTGGGAAACTGTGTGGGAGATTGTACGGTCAATTCATCTGGACTATAAAAAGGTGATAAGTTGTCAATCTCGCCTTCATTCTTGCTTGATGGGTTCGGAGCCGATCCTCGGCTCCGACTCGGCACTTGCTAAGCTCGAGAGTCACTTTTACCAGCTCGAGGCAGCCCCATATCCCATGATGCAAGGCGGTAAGTACCCAGATCTCGTTTGCCGCTTCGCTGATGAGGTCCTCCTTTTGCCAGCTCCTGGTAAGTGATTTAGATATTACTGTTTTAGCCCCCTTTTCAACTTAAAACTTTATTTTTAACGTTTATAGTTAATTTAAGTCCCTTTCTGACTAGAAAATCCCTCACTCCTTTATATTTTTAGTCAGGCCCTCTCCCCTCCCATCCCCCCCTTGTTAGGGTGTGTGTGTGCATTAGAAGTCAGTTATCTGACTATTTGGGATAACTATTTCTTGGGACTGTGTTGTGTGTGTGTGGTTACAACTACGTCCAAGGAAAGGGTCTCAGGCTTTAAGAAGTGTGACTCGTGCTGTCAGAAGATGTCTCTGACAGACGGTCACACTTCTTGCTTATACTGCCTGGGACCTCTCCACCTGCAGGACTCCTGTGCAATATGTCATTCTTTTAACCAGAGAGTCCTGCAGGAGAGGAGAAATAAATTGATTTTGAGGGGCCTTCTTAAACCGGAGGGCTCTCCGGCTAAGTCGGCCCCGTCTAAGACTTCCAAGTCTTCCAAGGCCCAGGCTTCTGTCTCTAAGCCTGCGGCCTCGGTTCCGACTGTTTCAGAGTCTAGATCGGCTCCGGCTGGAGCCGATCCTAGTTTGCACAAACCTTCGGCACCGATGGCTATCGGTGCCAATACTGGTTCGGTCACATCGGTGTCGGCTCCGACTGGCTCCGACCACCATGTGGCTCAGGCTTCGGTGTCGGCGCCGACCGACACCGTTACTTTTGTGTCTGTATCGGCTCCGGCCGGAGCCGATACATCGAGACCTTCTGTCGGTGCCGAAAAGTTGTCGGCTCCGACAGCATCCATGGTTTCGTCGGCTCCGATGGTTCCTTCGAGGAAGAGGTCCAGGTCCCCTTCCTTGGAACCGATGCTTTCGGCTCCGGCCTCTCCTCTCGGAACGGAGCCATCGGAGCCGATCATCCAGGTCATCCAGGCTTTCTGACCATGATTTAGAGAGGGTGGTCAGTAGATTATTAAAATCACAGGCACTGGCCCAGATGCTACATAGTCTCAACAGACGACTATTAGTCCACACCCCCTTGCAGTTCCTCCTTCGACTCTACCTCAGAGTTTGGAGCTGGAGTCTTCGGGAATGGTTTCTGCTATGGCTGAGGGACAGATACCCCCCCCCTTCTGCTCCCTCAGCCTCTACGCTTATCTCCTCTTCGAGACCTTCCTTAGAGGGATTCAGTGGTCGGGCTTCCCTGGTCTCCTCCGAGGGGATGTTCTTCGTCTTCCATTGCTGCAGTCCTGACTATTGGGTATAGTCCGCGTCCCAGTCGGCCCGAATACCAGAGTATAAGGCTGACGTCGGTCAGGGCGCATTAGACTGACGTCAGTACGTCAGGGTACTAATGCGCATGACCGACGTCATATCCTCAGTCTTTTTTGCCGCATGGTCCGATGCAGAAGCAGTTTTGCGAGTGCAGGTTGGCGTACTGAAATATTTCCGAAACCGGAGTTTCAGACCGAAACAGAGTTGGCTAAGTACCCCGTTGGGGAACATTTTGGTTTTTTCTTGCCTCAGTATTGTACCGGATGTCAGAAAAAGTGAATAACTGTATTTCTTGTGGGAAACAGATACCTCATAGGGATTATCATACCTTGTGTATACCTTGTTTAGGGCCTGAGCACGACGTTGTTGGTTGCCGCTCTTGTGCTAGGTTTAACAAACGCACTATTAAGAGGAGGTTAGACTGTGCCAGGTTAGTGTTTGGGAAGCGTTGCAATTACAACATGCCGTCGGATGCTCCGACGCCCGCTTCCTCCAAGAAGCGCAAGGATAAAACTGTGAAGCCTAGGGTTGAGGAACCGGCAGTCCCGGACGTCGGTTCTTTGGAAGGCTCAGTGGAGCCGGAGGTTTTGCCAGGAGTTTCCATGGAATCCCAGGCAGAAACTATACTCTTACAGGATGTGCCTTCTCAGGAGGTAGGCCCGGCTGAGGGGGCTTCTCAGGTGACTGTTCTTCCCTCTCTTCCCAAGGTAGTTAGGGCCTCTCCTTCTGTTGCCAAAACTTCTATGAGAGGTAGGCCTACTTCAGCTTCAGTGGGGGCTTCTCCTACCATTTCAGGTTCTGTACCTAAGAAACATATGCTTAAGATGGCAGAAGATTTGATTACTATGATTAGGGGTTCTATGCCCCCGCCTGATAAGAGGCCTAGGGTGGAATCTGAGTTTGAGAGTTTTGAACAGTGTTCTGAGGCTTCAGAATCTTCTGTGGAAGATTTACAGGAGTATCCTACCTATTCTGATTCTGATGTGGATGATTCCACTCCTACAGCGTCTCCACCTGAGGATTTCTCATTTTCAGAGACTTTGCATTCCATGAGGGAGCACTTTAAATGGGAAGGCCAGGATTACTCTGACTCCAGGAAAAGGCTTAGGGAGTTCTTGTTTTTACCCCAGCATAGGCCTTTAGCTATTCCTCCTGTGTTGAATGTGGTGGAAGATGTTTTGCAGAGGCTTCCTTGAACCCTGACTCTTTGCCTCCTGCTCCTGTTAAGCCTGATAGGTATTATAGGGTGCCCGAAGCTCATAAATATTTGTTTAAGAGTCCTAGGGCGGACCCAGAAACTATTTCCCAGGGGCCTAAGGGTGTAAAAGCTTCTGTGGTTAAAAATCCTGTCCCCACTGATAAAGAGGCGAGGGCTTTGGATAGGTGGGGAAAGAAAGTGTATACTTCTTCCACTCTAGCCATGAGAGCTTTGAATTGTCAATTTCACATGTTAAAATATCAGAATTACCTTCTTTCACAATTGAAATCTAAGGTGGATGCTTTGGCGGAAGGTATTGAGTGTAAAGAGTTGCTGGATTTGGTTCATGTGTCCGAACAAGTGGGTAAGCATTCTTTGCAATGTGGTTTTGATGCTGTACAGGCCTCCTCGAGGGTGGCTGCTACCAGCTCTGTTCTTCGCAGGCATGCCTGGTTGAAGGATCAGAATTTAGCTGAGCATGTTAAGACAAGGATTTTGGATGCTCCTTTGCAGTCTGATGTGTTGTTTGGTTCGCCTGTGGAAGCTGTTTTAAAGAAAATGGAGGACAAAGCTAAGTCTATGCAAACTGTTAAAGATTTTTGCAGGTGCAGCCACCGAAGTTTAGTAGAAATTGGCCTGCTAAGGGGTGGACATATCCTGCTTATGATTCTCAGTCTAGGGGTAGGTCTAGGCGTGGTAGGGGCAGGGCTCAAAGTTCTTTAGGCCTAGAACAGGGAGTTCACCTGCTCAGACTTCTGGTGAGGGCAGGGGTCAGTCCTTTCGTAAACAGACCCAATGACCTGTTTCTTCAGCTGCCAGCAGATTCACGTCTGGCAGCTCCTTTGGGGGGAAGACTGTCTCTCTTCAAAGAAAATTGGGATTTAATTACTCAAGACAAATGGGTGTTGGATATCATTCACCACGGTTACAGATTTTATTTCCATACAATGCCCCTTTCAAAGGCATGCCAGACGTTCCTCCTCTACAAAGAAAAGAGGCTCACAAGCAAGTTTTACAGTTACTTCACATAGGGGCCATTCAGCCAGTCCCTGTGTCAGAGAGGGGCCTAGGATTTTATTCTCGCCTGTTCCTTGTACCAAAGAAGGGGAACACGTGGAGACCAATTTTGGATTTATCTCTCCTCAACACGTTTTGGACATTCCCAAGTTCAAGATGTTGACGTTACAACAGCTTTTACCTCTGCTGGGCAAAGATCACTGGATGGTAACTTTAGATCTCAAGGAAGCTTACCTTCATGTGCCTATAAGGCTAAGTTGCAGAAAGTATCTGCGGTTTCGAGCTGGAAATTCTCATTATCAGTTCTCTGCATTGCCCTTTGGCTTATCTACTGCGCCCAGAGTATTCACAAAGGTTCTGGCTCCAGTGATAGCTTACTTCAGGCTTCAAGGAATACAAATCTATCCTTACTTGGACGACTGCCTGATTCTGGCTCAAGAAAAGGAAGACCTTCTACAGCATCTGGAATATGTTATAGCAGTGCTAAGATGCCTAGGGTATTCTGTGAACGAAATAAAGTCCAGTCTAGTACCCTCTCAAGACATGTGCTTTCTGGGTGTAAGACTGAATACAGCAGCCCAGATGGCCTTTTAACCCCGGACAAACAAAAGAGTCTGTCACTTTACTTCCATCAACTATCTCATCAGTCCGTGCTGACTGCAAGGACAGTCCTTCAAGCATTAGGGTTCATGGCATCTTGTATTCTGGTGCTTCCCAATGCCAAACTGCATATGAGGAAGCTACAATGGTATCTCAAAATGTATGGACGCAGCACTGCCAGGATTTGGACACTGTCATTCAAATAATACCTTGCATTCAAAAGGAATTTTTGTGGTGGGCTCAGGAATGTCACCTAAACAAGGGACTCTCTGTGACCCGGCCAGAGGCAAGTCAGATTCTAACGACAGATGCCTCGGACATTGCTTGGGGAGCTCATCTAAATGGAAAGTGGATACAAGACAAGTGGCCTGCCAGACTACAGCATCTACATATCAACATGAAGGAGATGTTAGCAGTCCAGTTTGCATTAATGGCTTTCAAGGAGTTACTTCTTCCAGGGCAGGTGTTGATTCTAACAGACAACACAACTGTCATGTGGTACATCAACAAGGAAGGGGGAACACATTCTTATCCTCTATGCAGGCAAGCAATGATTTTATGGGAGACTGCGCTAAGCCTGCAACTAACTCTTCAGGCAAGGTTTCTGCCAGGGGCACAGAACTCCTTAGCAGATGTGTTAAGCAGACAAATCATGGATCCCCACGAGTGGAAACTGGATCTTCATGTATTTCAGAAACTGACAGTGTCATGGGGAACTCCAGACATAGATCTGTTCGCTTCTCCACTAAACCACCAGCTGCCAAAGTATTGCACAAAGGGGTTTCATCACACAGCTTGGAAAGTGGATGCTCTGTCTTTCAGTTGGAAAAACCTTCATGTGTATGCCTTTCCACCTCTGCCTCTTCTTCCAAAGGTACTATTAAAGGTCAGACAAGACAGGCCAAGGATGATTTTGATAGCTCCAGATTGGCCTCGGCAACACTGGTACCCCCTTCTACGGAGTCTGGTAAAGGAGCCTCCATGGCCTTTACCTCTGATTCCTCATCTGTTATCTCAGAAGGACGGTCATCTGCTCAATGTCAAGCTTCAATCTCTTCATCTCACAGCCTGGCATATTCTGTGTTGAAACACAGCAGGTCTCAACTTCCTCAACAAGTTTTAAATGTGATTATGGAAGCTAGAAGGCCTAGTACTAGGAGAGTGTACGCAGAAAAATGGAAGAGATTTTTATTTTGGAGTACAGCAAAGAATTTGGAGATTTCAGAGCCTAATTTGAGTGTGGCTCTTCAATATCTTACTGAATTATTGGACAAGGGTTTGTCCTTCTCTTCCATCAAGATTCATGCTGCAGCAATTTCAGCTCACTATGATTGTGACCCACCTTTGTTTTCGCATCCTTTGTTCAAGCAGTTTCTTAGAGGGGCAAAGAATATAAGACCCCCAATAGAGCTCCTACTCCTGCTTGGGATCTCAATTTTGTGTTGGAAAAACTTACTCTACAACCTTTTGAGCCTGCAGCTACTGCTGAATTGAAATATTTGTCATGGAAGACTGCTTTTCTGTTGGCTATTACTTCTGCAAGAAGGGTGTCTGAGTTGCAGGCCCTTATGGCAGTAGAGCCCTTTTTGATTTTCCACAAGGACAGGGTATCATTACGTACTAATCCTTCCTTTATGCCTAAGGTGGTTTCTAGTGTGGCTTTAAACCAAACTATTCATTTGCCTACGTTTTTTGCAGATCCTCGAAATAAAGGGGAAAAGATTTTGCACACTTTAGATGTACACAGGCAATTGCGTTATTATTTGAGCAGGACTAAGAATTTCAGGCAGTCTCAGCAGTTACTTGTTTCTTTTGCTTTGAGTTCACAGGGCAAGCCTGTGTCAAAACAAACTATTTCTAGGTGGATTGGCTTTTGCATTGCATTTTGTTATTCCCATCATGGCAAGGAGATTCCAGCTGGGATTAGGCCTCATTCCACTAGGGCTACTGCCACTTCAACAGCATTTCTAAGGGGGGTGGCAACTAAGGATATTCTGGAAGCAGCTACTTGGAGTTCAGTGCATACTTTCTCTAGGCATTATCACCTGCCTATATACTCTAAGACTAGGGCTGGTTTTGCCACAGCTGTTTTACAAGGCATCTTGTCAGCTCCTGCTACTTTATAATTTGCCAGCCTCCCTTACCTCTGCTTTGGGATTCTACCCAATAGTCAGGACTGCAGCAATGGAAGACGAAGAACATAGTACAGTTTTGTACCTACCATAAATGTAGATGTTCGAGGATTCCATTGCTGCAGTCCAATTTACCCTCCCTCCTTCCCCTCTGTGTTTAGGGGTGGTTGTGTAGGTGAGTTTACATGCTTATATTTTATATGTATATATGTATATATTGTTGTATATATCATACATGTTTTTGGTGCAGGTTGTTTTGGGACTTGTCTTTTTGGGTCTTCTGACATCTGGGGCAAGAAAAGACTGAGGATATGACGTCGGTCATGCGCATTAGTACCCTGACGTACTGACGTCAGTCTAATGCGCCCTGACCGACGTCAGCCTTATACTCTGGTATTCGGGCCGACTGGGACGCGGACTATACCCAATAGTCAGGACTGCAGCAATGGAATCCTCGAACATCTACATTTATGGTAGGTACAAAACTGTACTGTATGTGGCATCGGACCCTTGTCCGACCCCACTCTTCCCCTTGGAGCCTCGGCCTTGGTGAGCTCGGCTCCGACATCGGCCTCGGAGCCTTCCCTTTTGGTGGGCCCTGGAGTTCCTGGTTCCTCGGAACGGTTTCTCTCGGACCTCCCTGGGGGGGGAGCCTTCGAGGTCATGAAGAGTGTGCTAGCCACTGGACTCAGCCAGCAGTCTGTTCCCTTAGCTCCTCCCTCTACGGTGCCTGTCGATATCTCTGCCATCTCTCTTGCTCCCAGACCCAGAGATCCTCCGCCTCAGGTTTCCCCACTGGGAAGAACCCCCTCTTCCGAAGATTCTCCTGATCAGTCAGGGGATCCTCCACGCAAGAGGACCTGTAAGAGGAAACACGTAGACTCCCCCGAGTCTATCACTTCAGATACCGACTTAGATGAGTCGGAGGGATCCACAAGATCCCCCTCTGAGGATGTCTCCTTTTCAGACATCCTAGAACTCCTTAAACAGAGGGGAAACTGGCCCTCCAATAATCCCTCTCAGGATGAGTCGGTATACCTGGAGGCGTTTGGATCTCGGCCCTCCACCTCCTGGGTGTCTCCGCCTTTCGACCCCCTTATGCAGGTTATCGCTCGAAAGGCTTGGGCTGCTCCTGACTCTGTAGAGCCAGTTCCTAGGAGGCCTTCTAAATTTATTACTGCCCCTTCGGACAAGCAATTTCTCACGAAAGGTGTCCCTGCTGATGCCATGGTGGTGGCGGCTGCCACTAAGAAGGAACTTGCAGATCCTTCCGTACCTGTCCATCCTCCTAATACGGACTCTAGGACCATGGATAGGTATGGTAAGCGGATGTTCTCTTCAGCGACCTTTGCTATGCGCTCGCTGAACTACTTATGTCACTTCACCAGACTCCAAAGGGATATCCTTAAGGAACTAGGTAAAGTAGTACAGGATCCCACAGCTGCAGGGGCTCAAGAAAAAATTGCTTCGCAGCTAGGAACCCTTAATTCTATTAACTCCTCCATGCGACTGATATCATATGCAGCAGATGGAGCGAGTAGGGCCGCAGGTACAGGTGTGGCTCTTAGACGCCAAGCCTGGATGCGGCTCTGTAATTTTGCAGATCCCTTTAAGGCGTCCTTCACAAACTCTCCCTTTGATTGGTCAGCTTTGTTTGGCCCTCAAGTGAAGGAAATATTGACCAGGTGTGAGCAGGACGGCAAGACTCTTTCTGCCGTAGGGGTCCATTTTTCCACCCCTTCTAGACCTTACCCTAAAGGACAGAAGGGTGGCAAAATGTGGTTCCAAAATCCCAAGGAGTCACGGATTCACGTGGTCAATTTACCCCTAGAGGCAGAGGGGTAACAATAACAGACGCTCTAGAGGCAGAGGGGGTCCACAAAACCAGGGAAGCAGAGAGCCTCTCTCTGACAAGCCCTTTCAGCATCCCTGAGATGTTGCCCGACTGTCCATCCTTGGAGGCAGTCGGGGGAAGACTATCGCTGTACCCAGAAGCCTGACTTTCCCTAACTCAAGACAGATGGGTACAGTCGATCATATCCGAGGGTTACAAAATTCCTTTCGAGGAAAGTCCCTTTTCTCACTCAAAATTCCCTTCCAGATGTACCACCCAGTCTGAGGGAAATTGCAGAGTTAGAAGTATTCAAACTTCTACAAAAAAGAGCCATTCAGCCAGTTACAACAGACCATTCAGAGCCCGGAATCTACTCAAGGTTCTTTTTGGTCCCCAAAAAGACGGGAGACTGGAGACCAATATTGGATCTCAGCAGACTCAACAAGTCTGTGAGAAAGACAAGATTCCGAATGGTCACACTTCAGTCAATTCTGCCCTTCTTACAGAAGGACAACTGGATGTGCTCAATAGATCTTCAGGATGCGTACTATCACATAACAATTCACAGACGCTCCAGAAGGTTTCTCCGCTTTCGGCTGGGGTCCAGTCATTTCCAATTCAGAGCCCTGCCCTTTGGTCTCACTACAGCCCCCAAAGTGTTCACCAAATGTATGGCAGTGGTCACGGCTCACCTGAGATGTCAAGGATTCCAGGTGTTTCCGTATCTTGACGACTGGCTCCTTTCAGCCACCACCAGGCATCAGCTTCTTCAAGCCAGGGATTACACAGTAAATCTTTGCACTCAATTGGGCATCTCAATCAACTACGGAAAATCCTCCTTGTTGCCCTGCCAGTCTATTACTTTCATAGGCGCAAACTTAAACACTGTTCGGATGTCAGCTACCCTCACAGACCAAAGAATCTCAGATATACAAGGTCACGTGAGAATCATTCTAGCCAGCAAGAAAGTACAAGCCAGAATGGTTCTAAAAGTGTTGGGCCTCATGGCTGCGGCCATTACCATTCTTCCCCTGGCTCGCTTCTATATGCGCCTTCTTCAGTGGATGTTGTTCACTCAGTGGTCTTACCAACAACTTCCGATGCGTCACCAAATACTGGTGACACAGATTTGCAAGAATCATCTTTCTTGGTGGATTACTTCTCCCCAGATTCGCCAAGGCAGACCCTTTGTACCCCCAACCCCGGTAGCCACTGTCACTACGGATGCCTCCCTGATGGGGTGTGGGGGGGGGGGCATTATCAGGGCAGGATGGTTCATGGGATGTGGCAACCGTTCGAATACCACCTGCACATAAATGTCCTAGAGATGAGAGCAGTGCTTTTAACGATGTTCTTCGTTTCCCATTGCTGCAGTCCTTACTATTGGGTATAGTCCGCGTCCAGTCGGCCCGAATACCAGAGTATAAGGCTGACGTCGGTCAGGGCGCATTAGACTGACGTCAGTACGTCAGGGTACTAATGCGCATGACCGACGTCATATCCTCAGTCTTTTTTGCCGCATGGTCCGATGCAGAAGCAGTTTTGCGAGTGCAGGTTGGCGTTCTGAAATATTTCCGAAACCGGAGTTTCAGACCGAAACAGAGTTGGCTAAGTACCCCGTTGGGGAACATTTTTGTTTTTTCTTGCCTCAGTATTTTACCGGATGTCAGAAAAAGTGAATAACTGTATTTCTTGTGGGAAACAGATACCTCATAGGGATTACCATACCTTGTGTATACCTTGTTTAGGGCCTGAGCACGACGTTGTTGGTTGCCGCTCTTGTGCTAGGTTTAACAAACGCACTATTAAGAGGAGGTTAGACTGTGCCAGGTTAGTGTTTGGGAAGCGTTGCAATTATAATATGCCGTCGGATGCTCCGACGCCCGCATCGTCCAAGAAGCGCAAGGACAAAACAGTGAAGCCTAGGGTTGATGAACCGGCAGTCCCGGACGTCGGTTCTTTAGAAGGCTCAGTGGAGCCAGAGGTTTTGCCAGGAGTTTCCATGGAGTCTCAGGCAGAAACTTTACTGTTACAGGATGTGCCTTCTCAGGAGGTAGGCCAGGCTGAGGGGGCTTCTCAGGTAACTGTTCTTCCCTCTCTTCCCAAGGTAGTTAGAGCCTCTCCTTCTGTTGTCAAAACTTCTTTGAGAGGTAGGCCTAGTTCAGCTTCAGTGGGGGCTTCTCCTAGCATTTCGGGTTCTGTACCTAAGAAACATATGCTTAAAATGGCAGAAGATTTGATTTCTATGATTAGAGGTTCTATGCCCCCGCCTGATAAGAGGCCTAGGGTGGAACCGGAGTTTGATAGTTTTGAACAGTGTTCAGAGGCTTCAGAGTCTTCTGGAAGACTTGCAGGAGTATCCTACTTATTCTGATTCTGATGTGGATGATTCCACTCCTACAGCTTCTCCTCCTGAGGATTTCTCATTTTCAGAGACTCTGCATTCCATGAGGGAGCACTTTAAATGGGAAGGCCAGGATTACTCTGATTCCAGGAAAAGGCTTAGGGAATTCTTGTTTTACCCCAGCATAGGCCCTTAGCTATTCCTCCTGTGTTGAATGTGGTGGAAGATGTTTTTGCAGAGGCTTTGAACCCTGACTCTTTGCCTCCTGCTCCTGTTAAGCCTGATAGGTATTATAGGGTGCCCGAAGCTCATAAGTATTTGTTTAAGAGTCCTAGGGCGGACCCAGAAACTATTTCTCAAGGGCCTAAAGGTGTTAAGGCTTCTGTGGTTAAAAATCCTGTTCCCACTGATAAAGAGGCAAGGGCTTTGGATAGGTGGGGAAAGAAAGTGTATACTTCTTCCACTCTAGCCATGAGAGCGTTGAATTGTCAGTTTCACATGCTAAAATATCAGAATTATCTCCTTTCACAATTAAAATCTAAGGTGGATGCTTTGGCGGAAGGTATTGAGTGTACAGAGTTGCTGGATTTGGTTCATGTGTCTGAACAAGTGGGTAAGCATTCTTTGCAATGTGGTTTTGATGCTGTACAGGCCTCCTCGAGGGTGGCTGCTACTAGTTCTGTTCTTCGCAGGCATGCCTGGTTGAAGGATCAGAATTTAGCTGAGCATGTTAAGACAAGGATTTTGGATGCTCCTTTACAGTCTGATGTGTTGTTTGGATCGCCTGTGGAAGCAGTTTTAAAGAAAATGGAGGACAAAGCTAAGTCTATGCAAACTGTTAAAGATTTTTGCAGGTGCAGCCACCGAAGTTTAGTAGAAATTGGCCTGCTAAGGGGTGGACATATCCTGCTTATGATTCCCAGTCTAGGGTAGGTCTAGACGTGGTAGGGGCAGGGCTCAAGGTTCTTTTAGGCCTAGAACAGGGAGTTCACCTGCTCAGACTTCTGGTGAGGGCAGGGGTCAGTCCTTTCGTAAACAGACCCAATGACCTGTCTTTTCAGCTGCCAGTAGATTCTCGTCTGGCAGCTCCTTTGGGAGGAAGACTGTCTCTTTTCAAAGAAAATTGGGATTTAATTACTCAAGACCAAATGGGTGTTGGATATCATTCACCACGGTTACAGATTTTATTTCCATACAATGCCCCCTTTCAAAGGCATGCCAGACGTTCCTCCTCCACAAAGAAAGGAGGCTCACAAGCAAGTTTCTCAGTTACTCCAGATGGGGGCCATTCAGCCAGTCCCTGTATCAGAAAGGGGCCTAGGATTTTATTCTCGCCTGTTCCTAGTACCAAAGAAGGGGAACACGTGGAGACCAATTTTGGATTTATCTCTCCTCAACACTTTTCTGGACATTCCCAAGTTCAAGATGTTGACGTTACAACAGCTTTTACCTCTGCTGGGCAAAGATCACTGGATGGTAACTTTAGATCTCAAGGAAGCTTACCTTCATGTGCCTATAAGGCTAAGTTGCAGGAAGTATCTGCGGTTTCGAGCTGGAAATTCTCATTATCAGTTCTCTGCATTGCCCTTTGGCTTATCTACTGCGCCCAGAGTATTCACAAAGGTTCTGGCTCCAGTGATAGCTTACTTCAGGTTTCAAGGAATTCAAATCTATCCTTACTTGGACGACTGCCTGATTCTGGCTCAAGAAAAGGAAGACCTTCTACAGCATCTGGAATATGTTATAGCAGTGCTAAGATGCCTAGGGTATTCTGTGAACGAAATAAAGTCCAGTCTAGTACCCTCTCAAGACATGTGCTTTCTGGGTGTGAGACTGAATACAGCAGCCCAGATGGCCTTTTTAACCCCGGACAAACAAAAGAGTCTGTCACTTTACTTCCATCAACTATCTCATCAGTCCGTGCTGACTGCAAGGACAGTCCTTCAAGCATTAGGGTTCATGGCATCTTGTATTCTGGTGCTTCCCAATGCCAAACTGCATATGAGGAAGCTACAATGGTATCTCAGAAATGTATGGACACAGCACTGCCAGGATTTGGACACTGTCATTCAAATAATACCTTGCCTTCAAAAAGAATTCTTGTGGTGGGCTCAGGAATGTCACCTAAACAAGGGACTCTCTGTGACCCGGCCAGAGGCAAGTCAGATTTTAACGACAGATGCCTCGGACATTGCTTGGGGAGCTCATCTAAATGGAAAGTGGATACAAGACAAGTGGCCTGCCAGACTACAGCATCTACATATCAACATGAAGGAGATGTTAGCAGTCCAGTTTGCATTAGTGGCTTTCAAGGAGTTACTTCTTCCAGGGCAGGTGTTGATTCTAACAGACAACACAACTGTCATGTGGTACATCAACAAGCAAGGGGGAACACATTCTTATCCTCTATGCAGGCAAGCAATGATTTTATGGGAGACTGCGCTAAGCCTGCAACTAACTCTTCAGGCAAGGTTTCTGCCAGGAGCACAGAACTCCTTAGCAGATGTGTTAAGCAGACAAATCATGGATCCCCACGAGTGGAAACTGGATCTTCATGTATTTCAGAAATTGACAGTGTCATGGGGAACTCCAGACATAGATCTGTTCGCTTCTCCACTAAACCACCAGCTGCCAAAGTATTGCACAAAGGGGTTTCATCACACAGCTTGGAAAGTGGATGCTCTGTCTTTCAGTTGGAAAAACCTTCATGTGTATGCCTTTCCACCTCTGCCTCTTCTTCCAAAGGTACTATTAAAGGTCAGACAAGACAGGCCAAGGATGATTTTGATAGCTCCAGATTGGCCTCGGCAACACTGGTACCCACTACTACGGAGTCTGGTAAAGAAGCCTCCATGGCCTTTACCTCTGATTCCTCATCTGTTATCTCAGAAGGACGGTCATCTGCTCAATGTCAAGCTTCACTCTCTTCATCTAACAGCCTGGCATATTCTGTGTTGAAACACAGCAGGTCTCAACTTCCTCAACAAGTTTTAAATGTGATTATGGAAGCTAGAAGACCTAGTACAAGGAGAGTGTACGCAGAGAAATGGAAGAGATTTTTATTTTGGAGTACAGCAAAGAATTTGGAGATTTCTGAGCCTAATTTGAGTGTGGCTCTTCAATATCTTACTGAGTTATTGGACAAAGGTTTGTCCTTCTCTTCCATTAAGATTCATGCTGCAGCAATTTCAGCTCACTATGATTGTGACCCACCTTTGTTTTCGCATCCTTTGTTCAAGCAGTTTCTTAGAGGGCAAAGAATATAAGACCCCCGTAGAGCTCCTACTCCTGCTTGGGATCTCAATTTTGTGTTGGAAAAACTTACTCTACAACCTTTTGAGCCTGCAGCTACTGCTGAATTGAAATACTTGTCATGGAAGACTGCTTTTCTGTTGGCTATTACTTCTGCAAGAAGGGTGTCCGAGTTGCAGGCCCTTATGGCAGTAGAGCCCTTTTTGATTTTCCATAAGGATAGGGTATCATTACGTACTAATCCTTCCTTTATGCCTAAGGTGGTTTCTAGTGTGGCTTTAAACCAAACTATTCATTTGCCTACATTTTATGCAGACCCTCAAAATAAAGGGGGAAAGATTTTGCACACTTTAGATGTACACAGGCAATTGCGTTATTATTTAAGCAGGACTAAGGATTTTAGGCAGTCTCAGCAGTTGTTTGTTTCTTTTGCTTTGAGTTCACAGGGCAAGCCTGTGTCAAAACAAACTATTTCTAGGTGGATTGGCTTTTGCATTGCATTTTGTTATTCCCATCATGGCAAGGAGATTCCAGCTGGGATTAGGCCTCATTCCACTAGGGCTACTGCCACTTCAACAGCATTTCTAAGGGGGGTGGCAACTAAGGATATTTTGGAAGCAGCTACTTGGAGTTCAGTGCATACTTTCTCTAAGCATTATCACCTTCCTATCTACTCTAAGTCTAGGGCTGGTTTTGCCACAGCTGTTTTGCAAGGCATGTTGTCAGCTCCTACTTCTTTATGATTTGCCAGCCTCCCTTACCTCTGCTTTGGGATTCTACCCAATAGTAAGGACTGCAGCAATGGGAAACGAAGAACATAGTACAGTTTTGTACCTACCATAAATGTAGATGTTCGAGGATTCCATTGCTGCAGTCCAATTTACCCTCCCTCCTTCCCTCTGTGTTTAGGGGTGGTTGTGTAGGTGAGTTTACATGCTTATATTTTTGTATATATTCTTGTATATATTGTACATGTTTTTGGTGCAGGTATTTTGGGCCTTGTCTTTTTAGGGTCTTCTGACATCTGGGGCAAGAAAAGACTGAGGATATGACGTCGGTCATGCGCATTAGTACCCTGACGTACTGACGTCAGTCTAATGCGCCCTGACCGACGTCAGCCTTATACTCTGGTATTCGGGCCGACTGGACGCGGACTATACCCAATAGTAAGGACTGCAGCAATGGAATCCTCGAACATCTACATTTATGGTAGGTACAAAACTGTACTTTGCAAGCCCTCAACGACTTTCTTCCCTTGGGGACAATTGCAGTCCACACAGACAACCTGTCTGTAGTATGGTATATCAACAAACAGGGCGGAACCAAGTCCTACACCTTGTCGAAAAGCACTCCGACTTTGGCAATGGGCGATCTCCTCTCATCGGTTTCTGGTAGCAACGCATATCCCTGGGAAAACCAACATTTTAGCGGACAGATTGAGCAGAGCTATTCTCATGCCTCACGAGTGGTCTCTCAAACAATCTATAGTGGAGGAGATTTTTCTAGAATGGGGTCGCCCATGTTGCGATCTTTTTGCTACTCCCCAAAACAGCAAATGCCCAGACTTCTTCTCTCTCTTCCCACTGCCAGGCCATCCCCCCAGAGACGCTCTGACCCAGGATTGGCCCCAGGGACTTCTTTATGCCTTTCCTCTGATCCCACAAGTAATCCAGAAAGCCACCATTTTGAGAGCCAAAATGATTCTCATTGCCCCTTATTGGCCTCGACAAATTTGGTTTCCGTTCCTCCATCGTCACCTTTTGGTGCAGCCGTGGCATCTGGACCCAGTGCCAGATCTTCTGATTCACCAATCGGGTCAGCTGCACCGGTCTATCCCTTCTCTCAACCTCACAGCATGGTTGCTCCACTTCCTTCCTTAGCCAGGCTTCCTATGATCTCTAATCCTGTTAGAGACATCATAGTAGCTTCCTTAAAATCCTCTACCAGGAGGATTTATACTAGCAAATGGAAACGTTTTTCTTATTGGGCAAAAGCCAAGGATATTGATCCCTTCACTGCTCCAGTACAAGCAGTTTTGGATTTCTTAGCGGAAATTTTTCACGCGGGCTCCTCTTCTTCCACGGTCAAAGTTCAGTTAGCCGCTATCTCGAACTTTCATGTCGGGTTCGCAGATCACAACATTATGTCCCACAGGCTTTGTAGAGCCTTCTTGAAAGGAATTTTTCTCCTGAAACCTCCAATCAGGAGTCCTCCTCCTCAATGGGACCTGAATTTAGTGCTGACATCCTTGATTCTTCCTCCCTTCAAGCCAGCTGTTTCATGTTCCCTGAAATTTCTTTCATGGAAAACTTTATTCCTGGTTGCTATTACATCGGCTAGGAGGGTGTCTGAACTTCATGCTCTATCTGTTCGCCCCCCCCTATTTAGTCTTCCACAAAGACAGAGTATCATTGAGAACTAATCCGACCTTTTTGCCTAAGGTCGCCTATAAGACTAATTTGAATCAGGCTGTTGATCTTCCTGTATTTTTCCCAAACTATTCAAACAGATCGGAACAAAAATTACATTATCTTTATGTCCACCGCCAACTCAGATATTATTTGGACAGAACAAAACAACTCAGGAAATCCGATCAACTTTTTGTTTCTTATGCTGATAACAAGAAAGGCCTTCCTGTCTCAAAAGTGACCTTGTCTAGATGGCTTTCTTCTGTCATCTCTGAAATTTATCAGCTCAGGGGAAAACAGCTGTGCTCAAAACCTAAAGCACATTCAACCAGAAGCTTAGCCACTTACACAGCTTTTCAAGCTAGACTTCCATTAGACACTATTTGTGCAGCAGCCACGTTTCCCATTACAAATTGGATTTGGCCTCCAGGGACAGAGCCAGTTTTGGCTCTACAGTTCTCAAGAGTCTGTTCCATTGAGCCACCCAGGATAGAGGTGCTAGGGACGCGGTCCCATCAAGCAAGAATGAAGGCGAGATTCTCAAACTTAACATTGAGAAGTTATGTACCTACCATAACGTTCCATGTTAGTTGTCTTCTCTCGCCTTCTTTCTTGCGACCCTCCCTCCTTCCCCCAGGCCTGGACAGTCCTTTCTCTCTACAAGGAAGTATGCTTCTGAAGACCATACAGTGCTGGTCCTTCTACCATCCTTCAGGTTTTTTTCTCTCCTTTCTTCCTTGTGGAAGTTATTATGCTAGGTGCTATTGCCTATTGTCATCAAACGAGATCTGGGTACTTACCGCCTTGCATCATGGGATATGGGGCTGCCTCGAGCTGGTAAAAGTGACTCTCGAGCTTAGCAAGTGCCGAGTCGGAGCAGAGGATCGGCTCCGAACCCATCAAGCAAGAAAGAAGGTGAGAGAAGACAACTAACATGGAATGTTATGGTAGGTACATAACTTCTCATTTTGTAAAAAGGCCTGCAGTTTAGCAAATTTTTTGGTTGCAGCTGTATAACTAGTTAGTATACTGTAAAACAAGCCCTGAGGCGCGCACACAAATGAGGACCATAGCCAGCCTTAGGCATAGGCCAACCAGGCGGCCGCCTAGGGCGCCTCTGTAGCAGGGGCACTTTTCCAGTGTTTATTTGGTGTAGGTAGACCAGGATGGGGGCACCAGATGGTGTGGTAGGGGGCGCCGTGGAGCCCTTTTGCTTAGGGCACCAGTTGACCTAAGGCCGCTCCTGATGAGGACCATGCAATAAATAAAAGCAGTCCTGTTACACAAGGTATATAAGAAGACTGTGACTGCCACTAATCCCATGATATGACAATGGCATGGGAATACACAACTCTTTTGAGAGAGGCTTCAAGGAAAACCAGATCATATTGGTATTTCAAGCCTCATCAGCAACCATTTTCCAGAAAACATATTGCAGTTTTGTAAAAAGCAATCAGAGTGATTTTGAGATGTTAAATAGATCAGAAAATATCTTTTTAGTTATAAGGTGGAGTTTTCCTTGAAGAAAATGCACGGTAACACAGATCTTGTTGTTCTAGCAACTTTCTAAGAGCAATATTTAATATCCTTCATTATTTTGCTTCTTCATTACCCATTATTTTAGGCTTTGTCCAGATTTCTTATGCTAAGAGGTTGAGTGGTATAGCCCTGAAGGGCCAGTTTAAGCCTAGTTAATGACCTGAGGTCAGAATCAAACCTTGTATGTTGTGTCTGTAAAGCAAAGACCTTAACCATTATGCCAAACCAACCTGATTTTGTTGATTTTAAAAATTCCCTAGAGTACTTTGTCAGAAATGTATGTTCAGGCAACAAGTGGTTGTTACTAAGGAAGTTATTCTTTTGAGGTGGGATATAGGATCTGAATTGCTTAGACTTGGGCCTTAATTGAAATGCTGTTGGCTACAAAAAAAAAAAAAAAATGGAAAACGAAATCTAAACAAACTAATTTGAAGTATTGAATATTGTGAAGGAGATGAAAGAAGTGGTGGTGGAATCTTTTGAAAAGGTGAATGAGCAAACTACATGGAAATGGAATATGTTGGAACAATTAATGCAGAATGATATTCTGGAGAAGTGAAGATTAAGGGAAGATGGGAATTAAGTAATTTAAAAAGAATGTATACTGCATGAAAATAAGAATCGCAATGTTGCTATGGTTTGTTTTCCTTAATATTTATGTACCTGTTTTATTGATTAAAATGTGATGATTTGATGAAGATGGGTAAAAAAACATATCCAATTAGAAATCACAGATTTTTTTTTTGTGAACTGCCTTATGGGAAATGGCATGCAGACATTTGTATGCAGTCAGCCCAGCATGTGAAGGATTTTGTTGTTACAGTGTGGTACTTGAGGAATAACAGACAACGTGATGTGGTATAGTGAAGATTTGCCCACGGTTGGTGTGGTTTAATCACGGGGACAAAAAAAAAAAAACTTTTCTTAAATAATCTTTGTATAATGCATTAGTCGTTTTATAATTGATTATATGCATCCTATCCCTCAGGGTGCCATCTTAAATCCCTAGTTCCACTCCTGGCGGCTGCCTATCCCTGGATGTAGAGTTCCCAACACTATCCTGCCAGTGTAAATCTCCCAGAGATGGTCTCCATCTGGCTGGCCAAGATCTAGATAATCAGACTTTAAAACAGTCTACCACCTCTTCCCGGTGCAGGAAAAGAGCCTATATTTCCCCTGTGCTGTACTGACCTGAGGAAGCAAGAATAGGACAGTAAAAGTATGAGCAACCTGCTTCTCGCCTCCTATAATTTGTAACTATTTCCTGAAAATTGGTTCTAGTGTGCGCTTCCTGCCAGGACAACCAGCAGCCATAGTCTCCCACTCTGTATCCCCTACATCTATCATTGTCCTAGCCTCTAGACCCCCCCCCCTGCTTTTATTCTCTCCTCTCCCCTATAGCTCTCGTTTCTCCCTTCGTGATATTATAGGGATAGACCACTAGAGGGCAGCATAAAACCTCCATTACTTAGCAGTTGTACTGCTATTTAGAAACCAAGTTTTTAACCAGGTACTTTACTTTTATCTTATTCCACCTTTATCCATCCCTACTCTCTCTCTTACTCTTTTTTTCATCTCTCCCTCTTTATCACAGGTAAGTCCTTTACCTCCTTGCATACCCCACTTTGAACCTACCTTCCACTTTCATTGATTGATTTCCTCACTACCTGCCTTCTTCCTTTCCTTGTCTCTACCCATAGCCGGTTTTAGACACCAGCGAACCCCGAGGTCGCTGGGGGTCCCCAACCAGTGCAACTTATGTTATCTTGATATTTTGTAACATGTCTGTCAAACCAACAAAAGCTAGTACAGCAAGCTTGTATACTTAAACCAGGTAAGTAATCTCCTTCAAAATTCAATGAGCTTTAGTTTATAGTAACAATATTTTGTCAAGTAACAAACTTTACAATTTCATTAAATATTTTACCAATGATATAATGCTCCAGCCTAGTTAAGCCCTGTTGGTGGGCATCCTCTACACTAAAATTAACAACATAGCCGGTTTTAGGTACCTGCAATAACTGTGGCTTTAGTGGGCCCCTTAATCCTCATTGACTGCGTGGGGGCCCCACAAAAGCTGCTGTTGGTTGGGGAAATGTAAGGAGAAAACAATTTATTAATTTTCAATTACTCTCTTTAACGTGAACAGGACTGTAATCTGACCCTGTTAGGACAAAGCTGTAATGAACATAAGCAAAGTAAGCACTAGAGAGTTCAGCAGCCCAGGGTAATCAATCTCAGTGCAAACTGTGGAGTTTAAATTCCACTCTTCAAATTTTCCCTTATAACTACCTTCCTCGAACTGTACTGCTGATCTAACCAGCGTATCCTATAACTAAAAAGTTCATCTCTACTTGATTCCCAAGTAGACTATTCTCTATCTGTAAAGCCTAGCACTTGCTCCTACAGTACTTGCACCTTGATAAAGCACTTTTATTATAGATAGTACCCCAGCAGCCTAGAACCCACATCCCCCAGAGTCTTTTGTAAGTTTTTTTTATCTGTTACTTCTAGCATGTCGAGGGATCAGTTGCTAGTGTCCTCTCCTGCTCAACTGGTGAACCTGGGAATATTGAGGCAATGTTACAATTGCCTCATGTACACAGACAATCCTCTCCTTCTCCCACAAAACACAAATACATGCGAGAGATGCAACTATACGGCCAAACTGGAGGCTGAGCTCTCTCAACATAGGACTGGCAAGACCAGACAGGAGGAGAAGGTAACCACACACACTACATACCCAGTCACACACACTACCATCACAACTTCAAAGCATACACATAATCACACAAAGACATACTCGGAGGCTCTGATCAAAAATCTACCAAAACAGCAGAGGCCACCAAAGCAGACGCCCAAACCACCACCTCAGGACCAAACACATGCAACACATAGACCACACAGTCAGAGTGTCAAACAGTCACAGCCCTTAAGGCCAAACACAATGCCAGACACACTCGTCATTGGTGACTCCATAGTCAGACACACTGACGTCCCGCTCACCAGACTGAGTAAGGAGAAGGTCACAGTAAGCTGCCTGTCGGGCGCTAGAATCCGCCACATAACGCAAGCACTCAGGTCTCTCAACAGCAGGTACAAGTACGACTCAGTCATTGTCCACGCTGGTGTCAACGACCTGAGACGTACCTCCTTGGACTACATGAAAAGAGACATTGAGGAGCTCTCTGATTATGTAGCCCAAGCAGGTATGACCCTGACCTTGAGCAGTACTCTACCTTCACCTAGAATGATGCCACAATACAGTGATAAGATGATCAGCTTTAATAATTGGCTTAAATTCTGGTGTCATTCAAAGGGGATCCAATGTCTGTCTGCCTGGGATGACATGCTGGAGAAGCCACGCTGCTTCGCAAGGGACGGCTTGCACCTGTCACCCCTGGGCTTCCGGATATTGGCAAAGGCTCTTGCCATCCCCATAGTGCCTTTTTTAGGCAAGGCTCAAATTCTAAACCTACCACCCTAGAACACAAAAAAAACTAAGGGTAATGCTGCTCAATGCCAGAAGTCTCAATCTCAAGATGCACGCACTCGAGGCCCTTCTCAGTATGGAGAACATCGATGTCTGTGCTGTGACAGAAACCTGGTTCAAGGCTCCTGAGAGCACCCCAGCACTATCAGGTTTCACCTCATATCATGCGTTCCGGCCCCAAAATCCGGACAACACCAAAAAAGGAGGGGGGTGTCCATATTCATAAAGGACAGCCACACCTCAAGGTTGGTGGCAACGCACAATGCATCGGAGACCATCCAGGTGCAATTAACCATAGGCAAGACTGCTCTGCAATTTGTAGCATGTTACAGGCCACCCTCTCAAACTCAGGAACCTCACATGGCCTTCCTGAAAACACTGGAGGGAATAAATGCATCTCCAAACACCATCATACTAGGTGACTTCAACTACCCTAATATAGACTGGGAACACTACTCAAGCCCAAACACTCTAGCCCAAAGGTTCCTGGAGTTCATGAACTCAAATGCCATGGAACAACTAGTCACCATCCCCACAAGAGGAGAAAACATACTTGATCTCATCATCACGAACATGGGATCACAATGTTCAACACCGGAAGTATACCCCTCACTGGTGAGATCAGATCATAAACTAATCTCGCTGGAGGTCCTCATCCGCCCCACCTGAAATAAAAAAAGACCACAGTGAAAAACTTCTCAAAAGCCGACTTCACACTTCTAAAAACTAGTGTGGTCTCCTTGAAGGCCCCTGAGCCAGTGGTAAACATTACTCAAACCGCTGAATCACTTGCAAATGCCTTCTACCAGCACCTACAGGACTGCATGGATCAGGCAATCCCAAACAAAACTAAGACTCTTTGTACCAAAGGCAAGCGTCCAGTCTGGTGGACCCCAGCCATAAACAAGCTCTACAACAAAAGGAGGAAGCTACTACAAGATAGAGCAAAATCCTTGAAAGGTAAGACACCTTTGATCATTATAAGTAAAAAAACTAAGAGCTCTCATAAAATCATCCAAGGCAAATTTTGAGAGAAAAATCGCCAAGGACACAAAAGACAATCATAAGGCCTTCTTTAGCTATATTAGAAACCTAGGAGGAAACTCCCAGATATGCTCTGAATTAGTTCAAAATGATGTGAAGATTACTGAACCTACACACATTGCCAACATACTGGCTGACAGGTTCAGTGCAAACTTCTCCCCCCCCAAAAGGAGAGATATCTATACCAGAGGATTGTAGCCCCCCAAACATATCCAACGCCCAGGTGAGAACTGCTCTCTCCAAGGCAAAAAACACAGCATCCATGGGACCGGATGGTGTCCCCGGCTGTGTGCTCCACGAACTCAATGAGGAATTAAACCCGCAGTTAGGACAGCTGTTTAATCTTAGCATCACCTCAGGATATGCACCAAGGAGTGGCGCCGCGACTGTGGTCCCACTTCACAAGGGCGGTGCCTCCACCGACCCTGGAAATTACCGTCCCATTAGCTTGACAAGCCTTATCTGCAAAGCCATGGAGAGGATCATAATGGAACTCATAAATAAAGACATAGGGAACTTGCAGACTTTGGATCCAACCCAGTTTGGCTTTGTCAAAGGCAGATCATGCCTTTTAAACTTGGTTGACTTTTTGAAACAGTCACCAAGGCCATTGATGAGGGAAAGGCAGTCCATACAGCCTACCTCGACCTGGCAAAGGCCTTCACACAATACCCCACTCAGGTATCATCGAAAAACTCATCAGCTTGAATGTAAACCCATACATCACAAGATGGGTTGCAAACTGGCTAAGTGACAGAACCCACAGGGTCAGAGTTGCTGGAGCCATGTCAGACTCAAAGCCTGTCACAAGTGGTGTCCCACAGGGCTCAGTCCTGGGTCCACTCTTGTTCGGCATCTACTTTTCTGAAGTACAAGCAAACACAGGAGGGTTATGGCTGACAAAGTTTGCAGATGACTGCAAACTGGGCGCATAGTCGAAAACACTTCTGACACAGATATCCTTCAGAAGGGCCTCACAGAAACGGATAACTGGTGCCAGAGCCATGGCCTAAAATTAAACGCCAAGAAATGCATAGTCATACCCTTCGGGGAAAAACAAGGTTACCCCTAGCTACCATATAGGCGGCAATCCACTGAGCACAGAAGAAGTCATCTGGGACCTGGGGACCCAGGTTGACACTAGCCTTTCGTTTGACACTCGTGTTGCTAAAGTAGTCAGGAAAACCTTCTACATTGCCCACCTGATCATGAAGGGATTCACATCTAGATCAAGGGAGGTCATCGTCCCCCTGTACTCATCACTCATTAGACCTATGATTGAGTACAATGCCCCATTCGGAATGTATCTGACCCGACACCTGCAGCAGCTGGAAAGGCCCCAAAAGTTCCTCACCAAAAGGATAAAGGGTGTCAAAAATATGTCTTGTGCTGCCCGACTGAAAGAACTCCAGCTCTATTCCGTCTCATACCGCTTGCTCAGAGGTGACCTGTGCCTGACATATAAGGCCATGTCAAACCCAGATTTGATGAATATGCTTCACCTCAAAAAATCTAGATCCCTCAGAACCACAAGGGCGGGAGACTTCAACCTTGACACGGTTATTAATAAAACGTGCTGGAGGGACAGATTCATCACCCAGAGACTCCCTATGCTGTGGAACAAAATCCCGGTACATGTGAGGCAGAGCACCTCGCTGGCCTTGTTCAAGAGGAATCTTGACCAATGGATGGGAGATCGCAGATATACCCCAGGGATTACTTCAGTGTCATTGCTTGACAGAGGCACAGCAAAATAATAGGCATAGTTTTATTCAAACTAAAGGGGTGGCGAAAGCCACATAACTATTGGCTAGGCTTATAAATGCCCTTGGGCAGATAGCCTAGTATGAACCTATGAACCTAAGAGCAGCTGATTCTTCTAATCTTCAGGGATGGTTTCGTTTTCAGGGTTTTTATACATACTGGCAGAGCAACTGATACTATAACTCTCAACGTCTTTGCTGAAGAATTCTGTTCATTGATAAAAATAATTGCATAATAAAGTTTCAAAATGAGGAACACCTTTTATATATTCTAATTCACTTTGAAACAGTTATTAGAATAACACATTTGCATCAACATGCATTTTTTTTAGACAAGTGTAAAACTCTGATTACTTGACAGAGTGTGACAAAGTAAAATTATAAGACAAAATCAGGAATATCTGTGAAATCAGGGATAGTGATGGGTATTAATTTACTACTTACTGAGGTAAATAAAATTGTCTTATCCCTGTTGCTGTTTGATGACTGCTAAACAGCAATCACTGATCTTGTGTAGTAGTACTAGTGTACAATGTACTTGCTGAAATAAGTACAGAATTAACATTGCTGTGATGTGTGTGTGTGTGTGTGTGTGTGTGTGTGTAAAATATCACAGATTTTTATCAATGCACACATCCAATAATGGCAGAACACACGTGTTATTTTTCTGGGTATCAATAACAAATGTAGTTAACAAGTGATTATATTTCGAAAGTAAGGCATAATGTATGTCATAGGCATTCAGACACTTGGATCATCTAGGTATTGTGTGGCCTCCACTCCCTAGACTGTATAAATAGATACAGGGGGCTCCCTTAATCATCCTTGACTGTGGGGACCCCCAAAAAAGCTGTTTTTGGTTGAGGAAAAAGGAGGAGAAAAAATGCTTTCATTTTCTGATTGCACTCTTTAGCCTGGATGGAGTTGTATGATATGACCCTGTTAGGATAAAATTAGAAGTTATGTACCTACCATAACGTTCCATGTTAGTTGTCTTCTTCTCGCCTTCTTTCTTGCTGGATGGGTTCGGAGCCTAACTTCGGCTCCGACTCGGCCACTCTAAAAGCTCGAGAGCTAGTTCCACCGGCTCGAGGCTCCCCTATATCCCACAATGCTAGGCGGTAACTCCTCAGATCTCGTTCGTAAGCTAGGCCCAGCTAGAAAAATTCCATTATATGGAAAAGGATAAAAAGGTCACAAAACAAACTCCTCTAGGTCTGTCCAGGCTAGGGGGAAGGAGGGAGGGACGCAAGAAAGAAGGCGAGAAGAAGACAACTAACATGGAACGTTATGGTAGGTACATAACTTCTAAATGTTAAGTTGTCTATCTCGCCTTCATTCTCGCTGGATGGGACCGCGTCCCTAGCACCTTGTCCCGGGTGGCCTATCGGAACAGACTCTTGAGTACAGTGGAACCAAAGTTGGCTCTGTCCCTAGAGGCTAAGTCCAACTTATAATGAGAAATGAAAGTATGGGGAGAAGCCCAAGTAGCTGCAGAACCAATCGAATCAATAGGCAGTCTGTCTTGGAAAGCTATAGATGTGGCTAAAGCTCTAGTTGAATGAGCCCTGGGTTTTGGTTGGCAACTGTTGATGTCTGATCCCATACACAAAGGTGATCAACTAAGTAAGCCATCTAGAAAGAGATACCTTAGAAACTGGAAGGCCCATTTTACCTTCTGCATAGGAAACAAACAGTTGATCAGACTTCCTGAATTGTTTGGTCCTGTCTAAATAGTACCGAAGTTGACGATGAACATCTAACCAATGTAATTTTTGTTCTGATCGGTTCGAATAGTTAGGAAAGAACACCGGAAGATCAATGGTTTGATTCAAATTTGCCAGTGAAGTTACCTTAGGCAAAAAGGACAGGTTAGTACGTAAAAACACTATATCCTTATGAAACAAGAGATAAGGGGATCGACTACACAGAGCATGGAGTTCAGAGACTCTTCTGGCTGAAGTAATAGCTACCAAAAAGAGTGTTTTCCAAGATAGTAACTTTATTGAGCATGAAGCCGCAGGTTCAAAGGGGGGAAGAATTAAAGACGCTAGAACCAAGTTGAGATCCCATTAAGGAGGAGGATCCCTGATAGGTGGTTTGAGGAGAAAAACTCCCTTTAAAAAGGCTTTGCAGAGTTTGTGAGACATAATGGAGGACTCTGAGACTCCAACATGAAAGTTCGATATTGCTGCCAATTGAACTTTGATGGTAGACTGAGACGAACCTGAGTGGAAAAGTTCGGCTAGGAAGTCTAAGACTGATTGAATGGAAGCAGTAAAAGGATCTATCCTTTGACTGCGCCCAACATGAAAAACGTTTCCACTTACTATGATAAATCTTCCGAGTGGAAGATTTATGAGAGGCTATCAAAATATCTCGAACTGAGTGAGATATTAGAGGAAGCCTGGCTAGAGTTGGAATTGGAGGAACCATGCTGTGAGGTTCAGAGAAGGGAGGGAGTGGCGCAACTGACCCGACTGATGGGTCAAGAGATCTGGAACTGGGTCCAGATGCCAAGGTTGCTCCAACAGATAACGGTGGAGAAATGGGAACCAAACCTGTTGAGGCCAGTAAGGGGCAATGAGGATCATGGAAGCTTTCTGAGCGATGGCTTTCTGTATTAGTTGAGATATCAGTGGGAAGGGAGGAAAAGCATACAGAAGTCCCCGGGGCCAGTCGTGGACTAGAGCATCTCTGCTGGGGTGGCCTGGTTGGGGAAAGAGGGTGAAGAAATCGTCGCACTTGCTGTTTTGGCGAGTAGCGAAAAGGTCGCAGCAAGGCCGGCCCCACTTTCGAAAAGCTTTCTCCAACACTGAATTCTTCAGAGACCACTCGTGAGGAATGAGAATAGCTCTGCTCAATTTGTCCGCAATCACATTGGACTTCCCGGGAATGTGCGTTGCTAACAGAAACCGCTGAGAAGAAATCGCCCATTGCCACAGTCTGAGTGCCTCTCGGCATAGGGGGTAGGATCTGGTTCCGCCTTGTTTGTTGATGTACCACACTACAGACATATTGTCCGTCTGAATTGCTATAGTTCCTTTGGGAAGAGAGTCTTGTAGGGCTTGCAACGCTAGAAGCACTGCTCTCATCTCTAGAACATTTATGTGCAAGTGGCGTTCGAAAGGTTGCCACGTGCCCTGGACCGTCCTGCCCTGGTAATGCCCCCCACCCGATCAGGGAGGCGTCCGTTGTCAGAGTAGCAACCAGAGGGGGAGGAGCAAAGGATCTCCCCAGAAAGAGTTGGGGGGATGTGATCCACCAAGAAAGATGATTCCTGCACGATTGTGTTATCGCAATGGAATGGGACATTGGAAGTTGTTGGTATGACCATTGTGTGAAGAGCATCCATTGTAAAATTCTCATGTGAAATCTGGCTAAAGGGAGAAGAGGGATAGCAGCCGCCATTATCCCTAATACCTTTAGGATCAGTCTGACTTTGATCTTGTTGCTCTGCAAGACCAGGGAGACTTGTCTGTGTATGTCTGCTATTCTCTGGTCTGTGAGTGTGGCTGACATGTTGACTGTGTCTAGATTTGTGCCTATAAAGGTAATAACACAACAAGGCGACATGACAGACTTTTCGTAGTTTATTGAAATGCCTAGTGTTTGACGTGTGAAAGGTGTAGTCTCTCTGGCAAGAAGCAGAAGATGCTTGGTGGGGGCTGTAAGGAGCCAGTCTAAATACGGAAACACTTGGAATCCTTATAGTCTCAGATGAGAGGCGACCACTGCCATGCATTTGGTAAACACTCGGGGGGGGGGGGGGAGGCTGTAGTGAGTCCAAAGGGCAGAGCCCTGAATTGGAAATGACTGGTTCCTAGCCTGAAGCGGAGGAATCTCCTGGAGCGTCGACTCATTCTGATGTGATAGTACGCATCCTGGAGATCTATAGAGCACATCCAGTTGTCCCGCCCCAAAAGGGGTAGAATGGACTGCAGCGTGACCATCCGAAACTTTGTTTTCTTGACAAACTTGTTCAAGTTGCTGAGATCCAAAATGGGTCTCCAGTCCCCTGTTTTCTTTGGAACCAAAAAGAATTCTGAGTAGATTCCGGATCCTTGTTGGTCTGCTGGAACTGGTTGAATGGCTCTTTTTGCAAGCAGCTTTGAAATTTCTAGTGCTGCTTGCTCCCTTTGACTGGGTGGAACATCTGGAAAGGATTTTTTGGATTGCTTTGAAATGAGAAAGAATGGAATTCTGTAACCTTCGGAAATGATAGACTGTACTCACTTGTCTTGAGTTAGGGATAGCCAGGCTTCTGGGTACAGAGATAATCTTCCCCCGACTGCCTCCGAAGGTGGACAGTCGGGCAACCCCTCAGGGATGCTGAAAGGGCTTGTCGGAGAAGGTTTCTCGACTGCCCTGATTCTGTGGGCCCCCTCTGCCTCTAGGACGGCGTCTACCATTATTGTTCCCCCCTCTGCCTCTAGAGGGGAACAGACTCTGTGTGTCAGGCAAATCTCCCTGAGATTGTTTGCGGAACCACATCTTTCCCCCCTTCTGGCCTTTGGGGTAAGGCCTAGGAGGAGTAGAAAAACGGACTCCCATGGCAGAGAGAGTCTTGCCTTCAGTCTCGCACCTAGTCAGAGTTTCCTTCACTTGAGGACCAAAGAGGGATGATCCATCAAATGGGGAATTAGTGAAGGACGCCTTGAAAGGGTCCGCAAAATTACATAGCCGCATCCAGGCGTGCCGACGTAAGGCCACACCTGTAGCTGCCGCTCTACTCGCTCCATCCGCCGCATACGAAAGGAGGCGCTTGGCGGAGTTAACTATTGAGTTGAGGGTCGCCAGCTGAGAGTTCATCCTATCCTGAAAACCCGCAGCTGTTGGATCCTTTAACATTTCGCTCGCTTCCTTGAGCAAATCTCTCTGGAGATGAGTGAAATGACACGGGTAATTCAGCGAGCGCATAGAAAAGGTCGCTGACGAGAACATCCGCTTCCCGTACCTGTCCATAGTCCTAGACTCCTTGTTAGGAGGATGGACAGGCACTGAAGGATCAGCTAGCTCCTTCTTGGTGGCCACAGCCACCACCATAGCATCCACAGAGTCGCCTTTGGTCAGGAATTCTTTGTCCTTGGAGGCAGTGATAAATTTTGATGGTCTCCTGGGGGTGGTGTCCACAGAGTCAGGAGCCGTCCAGGCCTTCTTTGCCACCACTTGCATAAGGGGGTCAAAGGGAGGGGACACCCAGGAGGTGGAAGGGTGAGAGCCAAACGCCTCAAGATACACTGATTCATCCTCTGAAGTGTTGAGGGCTGGCCAATTCCCCCCGTTTTAAGATCTCGATGTCTGCAAAGGAGACATCTTCAGAGGGGGAACGAGGGGAACCTTCAGAATCCTCTAAATCAGTGTCAAAGGTGACAGACTCAGGGGAGTCGATGTGCTTCCTCTTGCACTGCCTCTTCCTAGGAGGCTCTCCTACTGGGTCAGGAGAGGCCTCGGAAGAGGAGGAGATCCCCACTGGGGATACTTGAGGAGCTGGCTCTCTACGATCCAGGGTGAGGGAGTGAGCAGAAATCACCGGAGGCACAGTGGAGGGAGGGGCAGATGGAGCCCACTGTGGAGTTGAACCAGGTTCTAACACGCTCCTCATGACCTCGAAAGCACCCCTGTCAGGCAGAGCCAGAGGTCTCCGCTCCGAAAAGCTGGAAACCTCCCCCGGCACTGACAGTAATGGCTCCGAGGCCGATGTCAGAGCCGAACTCACCAGCGCCGAAGCACAGAGGGAGAGCGGGGTTGGACAAGGGTCCGATGCCACTCGCCCCCTCGGAGCCGACGAGGGAAGTCCGGTGCCGAGATTCTTCCAGGGAAGATATCGGAGCAGACTGTACCGAAGACAACGGTATCTGTTCCGACGCAGCCACAGTCTCTGGTCCGAGCCGCCCCGGCTCCGAACTCAAGGGAGTCAGAGGAGGAACATTCTGAGTGATGGGATTAGCCATAGACTGTTGAGTCGGGCTTTGAAGCATCTGGGCCAGTGCCTCGGACTTAAGAAGTCAACTCACTACCCTCTGAAGGTCATGATCTGATGGTCTCGACGACCTAGAGGAGTGAGATCTATGGCTCCATTCAGGCAACAATGGTGATGCTGGAGCCGAATGAACGGAGCCGATAGATGGTGACAGGGACCTTTTTCTGGATGTCGGTTACGACAATCTGATCGGAGCCGACTCACCGGTGTCTACCTCGGCTCCGGCCGGAGCCGAGGAAATAGTAGAGACATGAGTTTGAGAATCATCGGCTCCAGCTGGAGCCGATGTTTGAACAGCCTTGGAAGCCCCAGAAGAACGACTCAGATACCGGAGCCGATGGTCTGGTAGGCTTCGAGGGTTTCCCCGAAGATTGAGTCGGGGGACCCTCAGGCTTCAATAAGCCCCTTAGAATGAGCTTATTTTTACGTTCCTGCAGGACTCTAGGGCTGAAGCCATGGCAAACAGCACATGACTCCTGCAGGGGCAAAGGTCCCAGGCAGTACACACAAAAAGTGTGACAGTCTGTCAGAGACCTCTTCTGACAGCACGAGTCACACTTCTTAAAGCCTGAGACCTTTGATTCTTTACACATCTCTAAAGGAAAAGTGTAATCACACACTCACTCACACACACACACACACACACACCGATTACACTTATTGAAAATTTAAATTAAATTAAATTAAATTAAATTAAATTAGTAATTTAGAAAATTAAATCCCTACAAAACACAGTCACTCCAACTACTAGGAAGGGAGGGACTGGGCCTAAGGGCCCAAGGGAAGAACTCTAGTGAGTTTTGGAAAGAAGGGGAAAATTTGGAAAGGAAGGAAACTACCTAATTTACAAAATAATGAAGAAAAACTGACTTAAAATGGGGTCTATCCTAGCATTGTGAGATATAGGGGAGCCTCGAGCCGGTGGAACTAGCTCTCGAGCTTTTAGAGTGGCCGAGTCGGAGCTGAGGTTCGGCTCCGAACCCATCCAGCAAGAATGAAGGCGAGATAGACAACTTAACATCTGATAATAGCCTCTGTCCTCAACCACAAACATTCTAAAACATCCCTGCTCAGATGTTTGTGTACAGAAATTTACCATAGGTTATGTGGGTGCTGGGGATTGTGTGGTAATCATTTCCTTTACTTTTCTAACAGACCTCAGAGGTATACAAAGAAAAAGTTACTTTAGCTCATGTAGGGGCAGTGTACTAACTGGTAGCAACAAAGTAGAATACATTATTGCAGTCATTATTTATTTTCACTTTCCTCACAATCAAACTTCAGACACATATACAGCTGGTTGCCTTTTGGGGTTGGGGTTAGGATCGAGGAGTTAGTAGGCATGCTATATATATATGTATTTCGGGAGTCACTTGAAATACAATGACTGTGGTCATTTGAACTTCTGCTTTCATCCCAATCTAACACCAGAGGGTTGCATAGGCAGTGACTGTCTTTTTGGGAGGATTAGTGATGCAAGCAGTATTCCCATGCAGGATCTGTGTATCCTCACAATTGACTTTTTAATTTACTCGGAGCTTCTATTTTTGTCAGCTTTGAATTTTAAGTCTTGGGTACAACTTATGTCTTCTTTGAAAGAAAAAAAAAATTTTTTTCTTACTCACAATTTTTGTTTAGGCCACTTTGGGATTAAAAGGTTGGGAAATGCTGTAGCTTCTGGGGGTAGCGGCTTAATGGAGTTATTTCCTAAATGGTTATTACTATGCTGACTTAGTCAAAGTATATCGAAAAGACAGAAGGAAAACTAAAGCTGAACAGCAACACTGAATTTCTTTCCTTAATCATCATTGCTGTTCAAGCCATCAATGGGTAAAAAGAAAAAAATAAACTTAAAAGCACTTTAGAGCATGTATAAAGTTATGGCTTCTTGAAAAAGCTGAAGAAAAAAAGTAAAATGTGAGAAATGGAAGAAAAAAAGTCATGTGCATAAGTGGGAAGTCCAACATGGGGAAAACAGAGGGGAACTCTGGAGGGTGTGTGTGTTTTGTTTTTTTTTTGGCGGGGGCTGAAACAGTAACCAGTGCCTAGGGTTCCATTGCATATTAGTTCTGTCCTGTACATAGAGTTGTTGTAATGTATCCTTGTTACACCTAAATGGCAGTAACTGTAAATGTCCCTTTGTGAGATGGGCCAACACAGTGTGGTATGGTAATAAGATCATTGTAGCTAAAGGTCAGTTTGTGTGTACTACTCCTAAAAGCCTGCAGCATGAACTAAAAAGATGGATAGAAGTAGTGGCAGTGACAGGGTGATACTTAGACTGAAAGTGGCCAGGGGGCCCCCAACTTGACATTTGTTGGGGGCCCCCAAAATGCTAACACCGGCCCTGTCTCTACCCCCCTCCGTTTGCCCTACGGGCTCACGCTGCTCCCCTACCCTCATATACCACCCACCGCCAGTGCACCTACCCTTGTACCTCCAAAACCACACACTATCCCTAATCAGCCATTCACATACTCCTACTCATTAAAGGACAAAGTAACATTCATTCATCTCTGCTACTGCTAAATACTGCTGCTCGATAATCTGCCGTTACCGTAGTTACAACCTCTTACCTTCCTCTGTACCACTCCCTGCCACCTTGTACAAACCTATAACTTTCCCAATACAATGCCCATAACCATTTCAAGACATATAAAACTATTGCTCTTATATGCACTCCCACCTCTACTATCTGTACCCTATGTCTTAACTGCCTGTGAACACCTCACCTACACTGAATTTCACCATCCCTTTAAGCAAACTTCCCCACTAACTCGGGCAGTCTACCAAAACCATATAAACATAGCATCGACATCTGTCTACATACTCCCAAAGTATCAGACTAGCTGACATTACTCATTTCCATGCTAGAAAAATTCCAAATACTTGCTGTAAATTCCTAAAGCTCACACACAGACTCTAACACCCCCTCCCCCTTTACTAGATGGTGATATCCATCCCAACCCTGGCCCAAAGAGGAAAGGCAACACTGGTCCCCACATACCTAATCTCTCTACCCCTTACGAAGACTCCTAATTCTCTCCCTGTAGCACATCTCAACATACAGAGCTTAAGCAATAAAACTGCCCACCTTCATGCTGTCTTAGATGTACATTCTTTTGATATCCTTTGTTTAACTGAAACATGGCTTAAACAGTCTACCCAGGACAATGAAATTACCCCACCTGGATACAATATTTTGAGAACCGACCGCAAAACCAGAAAGGGAGGAGAGGTGGCAGTATTATACAAATCAGGGCTACAACTTACTCCATTAGATATACAATTACCCTCAAATAACACTGAGATTCTCATTTCTAAATTGCAGATCAATGCCTGCAAATCCATCCACATAATGTGTTGCTACCTTCCCCCTGGTAATAATATCAACACCCTTGAAAATATCCTGAGTTGGCTCTCTATTTCCTACCCTCAAAACCATACTGCTGGGTTGACCTTAACATAGACTGGAATAGCTGTACTTCAACAAAGCCAGCTACCCATATAAACCTATATGGTTTTTCCAAACAATTACCACCCCTACCAGGATCCATAAACCCACCAACAGAGAAAGCATCCTAGACTGGATCCTAATTAACAGCCATCCCCTTACATATAAAGCAGGGACCCTTCCTGATGATTAGTGACTACTCACTAACCTACATTATTAGACATAAGATCAACATTCCCAACTCAACCATTTTTAGAACTACCCGCTCTAATAACTTTAATCCAGAAAGCTTCTGATCTGAACTTCAGGCTTGTGACTGGTCTCCCCTTAAATACCTCCAACTAGATGAAGCAGTGTCTTACATTAACACTAAATTCTTACAAATCCTAGACCATCATGCCCCCTACTCGCTCAATTAGGAATAGGACTAAAACTGCTCCTTGGCTCACAAACGAAACGAGGCATAAAATCCTATTAAGAAATAAAAGTTGGGCCTAACGAAGAATTACTAAAAACCCTATAGATCAACAAAAATTTAGGCAACTGAAAAAATCAATACTACTTGACAAAAAAAACTTTTACCTTCAACTCCAGCAAACTCACCAACAAAAACCACAAACATTCTGGACAAGTATTAATAGACTCTTACATCCTGGGCACTCAAACACCAACCCCATCAGTCACCACCGATGACAATCCCAAGCATATTGCTAATGCCTTTAATACCTTTACTGACGCCGTCCAATCTCTAGCTAAATCCCTACCAACTCATGGCACAAGCTTGCCTTCCACTACTAACTAGCCTGTCTCCCTCATTCCACTTACAACCTGTTCCAACATCCCTTATCTGCTCCTTTCTTCAAAAGCTTAAACCATGTACTCCCTCTAATCTTCTCCTAGCTGAATATCTGCAAATTGCAGCAAAAGTTCTAGCCTATCCCATTTCCATCCTTATAAATAGAACCATTACTGAAGGTACCATCCCATCCATCTGGAAAATCTCCCATATTGTCCCACTTCATAAGGGCGGTAACTCTACTGAACTCTCAAACTTTCACCCAATAGCCTTACTCTCTCCTTTTTAGCAAAAATCATGGAAAAATGCATCCACCACCAACTACTTGATCACCTACTCCAAAACAACTTACTAGCTAAATGTTAGCATGGTTTTAGGCCATTTCATAGCACTACCACTGCTCTCCTATCCTTTTTCTGACTGCATTAATAAAAATTGTAATAACAATACGCAGTCCTCTGCACTCTCTATTGACCTCTCAAAAGCCTTCAGTATGGTTAATCATCAGCTTCTAATAAATATACTTAAATCCCTCTCACTAGATACACAGGCATTACAATGGTTAAGTCCTGCTTAGAAAATAGGCAACAGGCAGTGCTTTGGGACAATAATCTATCTAAATCTTCCTATTACTCTTGGTGTCTGTCAAGGCTCTAGTTTAGACCGTCTTCTCTTCTCTATTTTTATCAATGATCTAAATACAGTAATTCCTCAAGCTACCTGCATACATTATGCAGATGATTCCACATTTAATACGTTCTGCCATTTCTTCATCTGAACTCCAATCCCTCACCCAAACTGTGTTTTTAATATTATGGAAAACTGGTTCCTACAGCGCGGCCTCCTGAACTGCAAAAAAAACTGTTGCTTTTCACTCCCACAAAATTCCACCCCAGTAGATTTCACAGTTATATCTAATAGCACTGTTTTATCTCCCGACCCAACCGCCAATCTCTTAGGTGTAACAATTGACCACAATCTTAACTTTGGCACACACATCAACACCACAATTAAATCAGTTAACAGAAAATTAGGCTCCCCTTACAAAATCAAACCTTTCCTTACTCCAGTAGCTAGAACTACTTATCGCCTTACCCATCTCATCCCCACCCTCTCTGTGTCACTTGCAACCTCTTACAATAACATTGCTAGATTTGCTACAGGCTCCCATTTTAGAACCCACCATTGTCACAATCTACAACAGTTGGGATGGCTTGAACTACAAAATCAGCTTCAACTTCACCAACTTACAATCATCCATAAGACCCTTTATCATCCTAGTAATACTCAATACTCACTAGTCTAATCACCCCCTACAAAAGCCTCACAACCCTATGCTCAGCAAGTAAAATACTAGTATCCATACAAAAATCCAACAAAAAGACTGGGGACTCTGTTCTCAAACACTGGGGAAAGCTTGGAACCTTCTTCCCAGTGAACTGTCATCACTCTCTTCAACACTACTTTTTGAAAAGCAACTTAAAGAATACCTTAAGACCACTGGCTTTGCCCATGTATTTACCCAGACTAATAATTCCTTCCAGCTATGTCCACTGTATACTTAACTCACAATTGCTGCTCTATCTCTGCCTCTTTCTTGAACCTTTAGAGAGTGAGATGTGTATGTTACTCCGTCTTGCTTAACATGGTATTTCTTAGGAACCTCTCTAGCAAAGGAACTTGCATAGCAAGTTTTCTACTGTCAGTTGTGTCTCTACCTTATAAATACTTTCTAAATATGTAAATGATGTAATTACAAAGCTGTTGTGTAAAACTGCATTCTAGTCATAAAATAGTATTGTACTTAATGTTGCTGTTAGCTGTTAGTGGAGCTCATCTCCCTGGGCCTCTACTGAAAATGGAGATATATCCAGTTGCACTAGCCTGGTCAACAAATTTAAAATTAAATAAATAAATGGTGCATTACTGTTCTTCTGCTGGTTGTGGTACACTGCTTCCTTGTTTTGATGTACTGAGCATGCGTATGAGACTTTGCATCCCACACATACCCAGTACATCAATGCTTTGAAGTGGAAGCAATGGATAAAAGGTCTCCGTTTTTTCTTTTTTTCAATCAAATAAACGTTTTTAGCACTTTATACAAAGGAAGAGAGTTTGGGTGACAGGACCTTTTTCAGTTGGTATTTTGTGGGATTTATAACGGGCATGCTGGCCAATCAGTGTGCACGTTTTGGAATGTTAATGGGGGTCATTTACAATGTATACATGTTGTAGGGTGTTTGTACAAATCATTTTTCTCAGCTGTCTTTGATGGCATGTTCGTATTCTTATGCCTATCTTGAGAGTTTCTGGGGGTTTTCCTTTCGTAGAAAGAATCGCAACTCTCTCAGATAGCAATCTATATAATCCATGTACTGTTTCAGTTACATTGTTTAGTACATATGCATCTGTCAAGTCAAACAGGGAATGCTGTTCATGTACTTGCACATCTTAAAAAAAAAAAAAAAAAAAAAAAAAAAAAAACACACACACAGGAAAATGTTCCTCGTCACTTGTTGTTCTGTGGATCATCACTGTGTTTTCAGGGAACATCTCAATGTTAGTATTTTTCTTAAAGACAACATTTGGTCAATTCCTTCATAATTTGTGCAATTTGGTGTTGCCCAGAAAAATCTTCCTGCTGTTACACAGTGGGCCAGATTCCATAAGGCTTGCTTCAGTGTAAGTGACTTACTCCAGTATAAGCCTACCTAATTCAGAAAGACTTGTCCTTCATGTCTATGGCATACTTTGGTGTAGGGTCTGTCTATAAACAGGCTTACACCACGGGCCAGATTCTAAAAGACTTGCACTCAGAATACATCACTTTATCTGTATTTAGAGGAATAGCTATGAGAGAACAGAGTTGTTTAGAGTGAGCTTATCTGCTAGGTAACTTGCCATACAGTTACTTGTGATGTGGGAATTGTGGGCACTGCCAGGAGTCTGGGCTGATACATTGGTGATATGGCCACATGCATCATGTGCTGCCTGTTAGTTTATGGAATGCTAACTCTTCTTTAACAGTACTTCTCCCACATGGTCCGGTTTGCGATCTTAATAGTAACAAGTGCAATATTTTGCATTAAGCGGCTTAAGAAAAACTGCAATTCTGCAGATGATGCACATGGTCCTGGCTTAGTTTTCTGATGACACCGAGAATTAGGTATGCTCAGCTGCATGGGCCAGGAGTATATAGTAGAAATAACAGAAACCACAAAGAAAAAAACAAGTAACAAAAACTGTTACAGCTACAGAAAATAAGTTTAAAAAAAAAAAAATTAATTTTTCTAGCGACTCCACTAAATTGCCTTCACTGGAGTACAAAAGAAAACATTTGAACAATCAACCTCAATTACATCCAGTTACACTCCCTGTTTAACCCTTTTGGGCCCAGAGTATTACATTTTAAAATATGCAATGTTTCTTTATATAACAACCCATCTTTTATACTTATTCCTTCTCCCATATGTAAAATTAGTTTTAAAACGCAGCCTTTTAACAGAGGCATCACTATATTATGAAAATCTTTAAAATGGAGAGCCAGAGGACTTTCAAGTTGCACTTTTTAAATGTAAACCAAGAAGAAGTAGAACAAAAAACCTTTCCGGTCCAAACGACAAGGACTGACGCCAAATACAATAGTTAGATTTTTAAGCCACACAGTTCAGCTGGTAGAATGGAAATAAGGCAATTTGATGAATAATGGTCAATTCCAGTCCAAAATGCAGCAAAAAAGCTTTAATACACCAATGACAAAAAAGATGAACACGAGCGCTTTCGCCTGGTCCTACCAGGGTTTTTCAAGTGAGACAAAATCTGTAATAAATACCCAGCGTTTTTATAGCTGGAAAATGCAGTCAATTAACAATTAACAATGTGGAATCCAATATTTAACACTCCTATACCAACAGTGCCCATTAATGTTAACTTTTACTTATGCATTAAATACTGGCAAGCATTGTTCAAAAATACACCAATACTGCATGAAACAAAACGCCCCTTAATTTTTAAAATATTTTAAAAACATTAATTTGTTTAAAAATTCATGTAAAACCCAGTGTGGTACTTTTTAAAAAATCTTTTCTATTTTGAGCCTGTAAACTGATGTATACATTGCAATTTGCCCTTATGCATTAAATCAAGACCACAAAAAGAAGAAAAAACTCAAGTAAATATATCATAACATAAACTGTTAAACTAGTTCAATAAATAGTACAATGTATTTAATTAAAAAATACAACCATGAAAAAATAAATACAATAGCTAAAACCAAAAATGTGCTAAAGCTTGTTTCTTCTCTTTTTGAGAATAGATGTTAAACTAATGCTGTCATTAGCACATTTTTGGTTTTAGCTACTGTATTTATTTTTTCAGCTGTACTCTGTCGCATAGCGCCTACTGAGAGGCAATTTCTTCCTCGCATACAAAGCTATGCCAAACCCAGAGCTGTTGGGCATGCTCCTCTTTAAGAAATCCCAATCCCTCCGAGCTACACGCTCTAGGGACCTAAACTTTGTCACCACAATAAACAAAGCATGCTGGAGGGATAGATTCCTGTCCCAGAGACTTCCCATACTCTGGAACAAACTATCTGTGTCAAACAAAGCTTCTCATTAGCACTCTTCAAGAAAAATCTTTGATTGGATGGGAAATAGGAAATTCACCCTGGGGATCACCTCTGTGGATGTGCTCGACATGGGCACAGGAAAATTTTCTTGGGTGGCAAAAGCCAGGGTACCTTTTTGGCTAGGCTTTATATAGGCCCTAGGGCCAATAGCCTAGTACCTACCTATGAACCTAAATCACTAATAAATTGCTCAACCAAATCCTTACCCCCTTACATTTATAAAAAAAAATATATATAAATGAAAATATTTAGCTACATGTTTATAAAATGATTTAATTCAAATTTGGCTATAACAATATTGGCAACTTCATTATTAAAACTAAAATAATTCTTTAAACAAAATGAAATAATTTCTCTAATAAAACTAGAGTTGCAGTATCACCTAGAAAACAATGCAAGGTCTCTATACCATGCTCACATTGGATATTTGTATATAGACTCACTACATCCAGGGTAATCCAATACATATCTTCCCAACAAATGACATCAATTTTTTTTTTAAAAATCCAGTGTGTCCCACATATATGAAGGAAATTCCTTTATCAGAGGGGAAAAAATATGCAAAAAATCCCCAAATTATGTAAAAAAAAAAAAAAAAATGCGTATGGGCCGATATGATTGGACACCCTTTAAGGGTGTCTAGGCCTTTGTGTATTTTTGGAAGGCAATCTAATAACATCTCATACTCCCTAACTGCATTATTATAGTCTCCAATATCACACCTCACATAAATATTTTTGTCATTAAGATTGCAGCACATCTTAGCATATTGATTGCAATTCATCACTACGATCCTACTACCTTTATCTGCTGGTTTAAGTTGTCAGAGCTTTATCCTAACTTAAACTTAGCAAGGCTTGGCATTCCGTTTTAGTAATAATATTATTCAATGAAATTCCTATCAAATTCATTAAACAATTGTTCTGCTAAAGCAGCAGAAAAATTCTGAATTGTGTTAAACGGGGATGCATGTGTACTTTTTATTTGCCACACTTTCAGTATTCAAAACACAGTAGGCATTAATACAGTTGTTTGGTCTTTCGGCTTTTCCCGGTAAGGAGTAGCCACAGCGGAACTCCGGTCCACTAATGATTGGCAGCAGATTTTTACGAAACGCCGAGGTGCCAACTCGACACCCAACCTTCAAGGAGGGCAGGCCCATTTACACACTCATGTCTTTCGAACGCTACCCAACCTCGGGGAGGACATGCAGACTCCACACAAGGCACTCCCAAGCCGAGAATCGAACGGGAGAACCTCTTGCTGTGAGTTGACAATGCTACCGCTGTCCCATTCAGAAAAACAAGAAAAAAAAAAGCTATCCGAACTACAATTACTTTAGCTTCACAAGGAAAATTATCCGTAGTGAACAAACACATTAAATGTAACTTCATACTAAATGGAAGATTTCACAACGTATTAAATAAAACCTTGGTAAAATATTTTGGTCTTGGATTTAACACTGAACATACTGTATCATTCAAAAGTCACGTCATTCAAAGGGGATCCATTGTCTGTCAGCCTGGGGCCTCTACCAACATAATTATGCAATTAGAACTAAAAAAGGCGATAATGCACTTTCTAAACATATCATTAAACACACTGGACATAGTTTCTCCTACATGGGCATTGATAGCGTCAATGTAGGTATAAGAGGGGGCCCACAAGCTCTCTTACTTGAGATTAGAGAATTAGAATGGCAGCTACGCCTAAATGCTTTTTCCTATCCAGGATTAAATGAAGCATGCAACATTTTGGCTGTGCTAAAATATAAAAGTTATTTGAGGTAATTTATAGATATATATACACTCCTTTTTCACCTCAAGTTACACTGCTTTTAGCTTTTTGCTGTATTTTTTCTCAATACCTTAACTAGTGCCCTTGTAGGGTATCAACAAGAAGAGGCAACGTGCGGTATACAGCACTGTGTTCAAATTCTTTTTTCTTTTTTCTCCTTGAGAGATTTTTTACCAGCATTGTTTCCTGTAGAGTTTTATAACTCATGATTTTTTCAAGATTTTTTCAAGATTTTCTCAATATTTTAAAGAAACTTGTAATAATTCAGATTATATTCTTTATAGACTTATTAAGAGTCGAGGTGTGTTTATTACAAGGTTGATTATGGTTTTTTAATGGTTTTCTAACAATTTTTTAATGCAATATATTCCTTTTTTAAAAAGGTAGGGTATATAATTAAACCTTCAAGTAATGTTGTTTTACTCGTTGTGTCACTGAAATACATTTGCACCGAAAAACATTTATAAATGCATTGTGTCTAGACATCCACAATGAACCAGTTTGACTGGTTAGTGGTGTCACTTTATGTAAATGTGCACTTTTATTTACTTAGTAGCGACTGTAATAATTATTAAAAGAAACGGTGCTTGCTTTTTTAAAAAATAGATGTAAGTATTGAAGGAAATGACATCATTGTCTTTCCTTTTTGCTTAGCTTAAATTGAATCATGTTCTGTTTCTCACTGTCTGATGAAGCTTCTTCCGTGTAGGAAGCGAAAACGTTTTTAACATTAAATTACGTTTACAACTTATAACGAGGAGGTATCTGGTTTTTGGTGTTGTAACCAACTTGAACATTTTTTGATACGTCCTTGTGTTGACTGGGTTGTCCTGGTGCCGTACGCTATTTGTTTTTGACTGTCAGCTTTCTTCTTTGGTTACCAGTATGTCTGTCTCCGGCTCTACGAGCCCCAGGACACCGGTTCTCTTCAACTCTAGCAGTGGTTCTAATAATGATGAACCTAAGAGTATGGATTCTCTTATTCTGTTACTGACACAGCGCTTGGATGCTCTCAACAACCGTTTGGACAGAATTGAGAACAACGGAACAGCAGGTGCACAGAACTTAAACCCAAACTTGCCTGGGTTCAACGTCTCTACAGACACGAATGTGGCCAGTGGTTTTTCAGCGCCTTTTCCGCCTGGCCAACCTCAGCGAATGGCTCGCAGTCTCAACTCATTTATTTCCGCTGAACCTACTAGTTCTGACAGGGCAGGGGGTTCAATGAGGCTTGGAGAAAACCATAACAGTGAAGGATTCTTGCCGGAGAGAACACAAACATTTCAACGGCACTCTCCTGATGTGAATGTAGCGCCGGAACACAACAATTTTCTTCATGGTGACACAGGGCGCTTGGATAATCCCGGGCTTATTGGCGTGCCCTCATTTACAGCATGGGCAGGGAACCTTGAGGCTTTGGCATTTGGCTCCCCGACCGATTTGGGGCCACCGGCTACGGGAAGAAACTCCACAGGTAACACTAATGACAGCTTTATTAACCATCTTAAAACGCTTGATGATAAAATGTTAAAAATAAGGAAACTTCAATTAGAAGTTTCCTATTTTAGACAATGTACCAAAGAGAGAATAATACCTAAGGGCTTAAGGAGCACGTTTGCCCCTACAGGTCTGTTCCAGGACACTATGTTCATCAATGATTTATCTTGCCTTTTCGATAAACAAGGGCTTGAGTTACTTGAGTTAATGGTGCAACATTACTCAAGACAAATTGACTCTTTATTGGTGGAGACAAGTGACTTAGATGATAAAATTAAAAATGATTCAAACTTTGACAGGTACAAATATGATTATCATCGAACCTTTCAAAGTATTGATGCTTTGTTGGCTAAATTCAAAACCAACAAAAACAAGAAATTGATCAGAGACAGGCAAGCCTACGCTAGCCAAATTGCATACCCTAACTTGCAGAAATCGTTGAACAGGAACAATCCACAATTTGGGCAACGTATTAACAACACCAGTGGGAACAATGGAGATGATACACTTTTGGCCAGAGATGGGTCACATGACGACCCTCCTGGTGGGTCTGCCTATGACCCTGATTTCACGGATGACAACTCGGCAGTTCAGGAACCGAGGAGAAGCAACAGGATCCGTGAAAATTATAACAATCAAGGGAACCGGCCTAATTATAGAGGGCAGCAGAAGCCTTTTTTAGGACGGAAATATTATCAGAGGCAGAACAAAAAGAACAAAGCCAACTAGTCTTTGATCATGGATGTATAGTTACACCTGTGGCTGTTCCTACAGTCTTATACAACGCTAAAGGGGACTTTAAAGTCTATAATTTTTCTACTATACACATTGACAGAGACTTGATTGATTTGTTAGCATTTGGCTTATCTTTTGTTCCTGATCAAAGTGTTAACCTTACCAAAGTTCTCACTGACTTGAAATGTTTTGTTCGGGGATTGAACCTGAAGGTGTTATTTCAAGGTGATTTGATTAATGATAAACCTATCTTCAAAATGAGGAGTGTTTTTAATCCCCCGTTGCACCCCTCCCTGTCTATGTTTGAAAGTGCCTGTGAACTAGACTTAAGGCTACTTTTTGAAAACCTTAAATGGTTTGATAACAAGAGTAACATCTCACGTGAACAAAGATATGGCTTGAAAAATTTGAGGGACATGCCTATAAGGGTTATTAAACCCGATAAGGGTGGGGGGCTTGTCATCTTCAATAAAGAAGACTACAACTCTAGGATGTTAAAAGTCCTGGATTCACCCGCATATGAGTCTTCTTCTTTAAATGAGATGTCTGGACAACACAATAGAATTAAAGGTTATTTCAGAGATTTGTTTATCGATGGCTTAATCGATATCGATACATTCAATTTTATTGACATCTCTTTTCCGAGGATCCCAATTATGTTTGGGATCCCGAAAATTCACAAAAATTTAGCTGACCCACCTATGCGGGCATTGATTGATGGTAGGAATTCAATCACCCACCCTTGTGCCAGAGTAGTCGACCATATCATTTCTAAATACATTAAGCTTATTCCTCAGATATGTAAGGACTCATGGTCCTTTCTCCAATCTATAGACATGATTCCTTTTGATGTGGCTTCCAACTTTCTAACAATAGATGTTGTAGACTTATACACATCTATTCCACATCAGGAGGCTATCGAATGGGTTGAACTAATGCTTTTAAAACTTGGAGCTGGTAAAGATGAGATTTCTGTTGTTACACAACTGTTAGATATTGTCTTATCTTCCAACTTCTTTATCTTTGATAAACGTTATTATCTACAAAAAAGAGGGATTGCAATGGGTTCACCTTGTGGTGGCAGTGTTGCAAACTTAGTGGTTGCACACTGGGAGAACACTTGTCTTTTGAATAATACCACCTTTCAAAGTTTTATTAGATTTTACACTCGGTTCCTGGATGACGTATTCATCCTATTTGATGGTGATGAACAGCAGGCTAGTAACATGATTGAATACATGAACAGCTCTTCTACATTTTTAAAATTTACATATCATTTCTCTACTAGAGAAATTGATTATTTGGACATCAAACTTGTTAAAGATGTGGGCTACCAAGGCTACCTGTCTAGTATCTTTAGAAAAACAACGTACTGCAATGGCTTCCTCCATTTTGATAGTAACCACCCATGGAAACAGAGGAAGTCTATTGTGAAAGGACAATTGGTCCGTGCGGTACGCATGTGTAACACCATTGAATCTTTTGAAACCGAGTGTTCAAACCTTAAGATTATGTTTTCCAACAGGGGGTACCCCATTGAATTCATCGATTGTTTAATCGAGGAAGTATCTCTTAAAAGAGAAAATGGATTCTATAAACCCCTCCTTTCACAACGGAATGTTGATTTTTCTATCGTACAAAGGGTGGGCTCAGAATCTTATACACTAGTGGTCAATAATTCTGAAGCTGTTACTGTGGATGTAGAACCAAGTACATCATTTGAAACCAGTAGGGCTGACTTTAAGTCCAGTCTGGTTATCACTTACAATAGGCATATTAATGCTATTTGTTCAATTATCAAGAAAAACTGGTTCTTTATATTGAATAACCCACAGTTGATTGAAACCTTAGGTTTACAGCCATCCTTTGTTTTCAAGAGGGGAAACAACTTAAAAGAACTACTTCAATCCAGGGAAGACCCTACTGATTTCTTCTTGAGACATAATGGTACTGCTATTTGTGGGATGTGCAATTTGTGTAGATTTTTAAAAGTAGGCAACTCATTTATGGTTAATGGTATCAAATATAACATTAATCATAAAATCACTTGTAACACTAAATCTGTGGTGTATCTTGCGTTTTGTAATTGTTGCCCTGCATTTTATGTTGGTAAGACGGACCGTAGATTAAAGGACCGCCTCTACCAACATAATTATGCAATTAGAACTAAAAAAGGCGATAATGCACTTTCTAAACATATCATTAAACACACTGGACATAGTTTCTCCTACATGGGCATTGATAGCGTCAATGTAGGTATAAGAGGGGGCCCACAAGCTCTCTTACTTGAGATTAGAGAATTAGAATGGCAGCTACGCCTAAATGCTTTTTCCTATCCAGGATTAAATGAAGCATGCAACATTTTGGCTGTGCTAAAATATAAAAGTTATTTGAGGTAATTTATAGATATATATACACTCCTTTTTCACCTCAAGTTACACTGCTTTTAGCTTTTTGCTGTATTTTTTCTCAATACCTTAACTAGTGCCCTTGTAGGGTATCAACAAGAAGAGGCAACGTGCGGTATACAGCACTGTGTTCAAATTCTTTTTTCTTTTTTCTCCTTGAGAGATTTTTTACCAGCATTGTTTCCTGTAGAGTTTTATAACTCATGATTTTTTCAAGATTTTTTCAAGATTTTCTCAATATTTTAAAGAAACTTGTAATAATTCAGATTATATTCTTTATAGACTTATTAAGAGTCGAGGTGTGTTTATTACAAGGTTGATTATGTTTTTTAATGGTTTTCTAACAATTTTTAATGCAATATATTCTTTTTTAAAAATGGTAGGGTATACAACTAAACCTTCAAGTAATGTTGTTTTACTCGTTGTGTCACTGAAATACATTTGCACCGAAAAACATTTATAAATGCACTGTGTCTAGACATCCACAATGAACCAGTTTTATTGGTTAGTGGTGTCATTTTACGTAAATGTGTACTTTTATCCACTTAGTAGCGATTGTAATAATTATTAAAAGAAACGGTGCTTGCTTTTTAAAAAATAGATGTAAGTATTGAAGGAAATGACATCATTGTCTTTCCTTTTTGCTTAGCTTAAATTGAATCATGTTCTGTTTCTCACTGTCTGATGAAGCTTCTTCCGTGTAGGAAGCGAAAACGTTTTTAACATTAAATTACGTTTACAACTTACAACGAGGAGGTATCTGGTTTTTGGTGTTGTAACCAACTTGAACATTTCTTGATACGTCCTTGTGTTGACTGGGTTGTCCTGGTGCCGTACGCTATTTGTTTTTGACTGTCAGCTTTCTTCTTTGGTTACCAGCCTGGGGCGACATGCTCGACAGGCCTCGTTGCTTCACAAGAGACTACTTGCACCTGTCACCCCTAGGCTTTCGAATACTGGCCAAGGCTCTTGCTGCCCCCATAGTGCCTTTTTTAGGCAAGGCTCAAAAGTAAAACCCACCTCCGTACAGCACAAATAAAAAAAAAATGAGGGTTATGCTACTCCACGCCAGGAGTTTAAATCTCAAAATGCATGTGCTCGAACTACTCCTCAGTATGGAGAACATCAACATCTGTGCAGTAACTGAAACCTAGTTCAAGGCTCCACAGATCACCCCAGCACTTCCGGGCTACAACTCGTACCACACATTCCGGCCACAGAACATGGACCGAAACTCACAAGGAGGGGGTGTATCCATATTCCTCAAGGATACCTACACCTCCAGGTTAGTGACACAGTACGATACCTCCGAGATCATCCATGTGCAACTAACATCAGGCAAATTTGCAATGCAAATTGTGGCTTGCTATACAGATCACCCTTTATGACCCAGGACCACTTTCCGCTTTTCTGGAGACGCTGGAAAACATGAAGGTCCTACCGAACACCCTGATATTGGGCGATTTCAATTACCCTACCGTTAACTGGGAAAACCACTCTAGTACAAACTCCCAGGTACAGCGCTTCCTGGAATTTATTAACTCAAATGCCCTGGATCAGCTGGTAAACTCCCCTACCAGAGGTGAAAACATATTGGACCTGGTCATCACCAACATGGGCGACAGGTGTTCCACACAAGAGGTCAACCCATCACTGGTTATCTCGGACCATAAACTAATCACTCTGTCCACACCCCACCACTACCCCCAACTAAGGAAACCACAGTAAAAAAACTTTTCTAAAGCAAACTTCACTTTGCTTAAGACAGAGGTGGTAAGTTTCACAGCCCCCACGCTAAAGGATAACTCTGCCCAAGATGCAGAAACCTTTATAAATGCACTCTGAGAACCTGCAAGGATGCGTGGATCATGCCATTCCTAGCAAAACCAAGACTCACTCCCCTAAGAGAAGGAAACCAGTCTGGTGGACCCTTGCCATAAACGGGCTACACAATAGGAGGAGGAAACTAGTTCAGAAAAAAAGCAAATCTCAAGAATGAAAGACGTCCCTGATCAGTATCTGTAAGAAACTAAGGTCCCTCATAAAATCCTCCAAGGCTACCTTCGAAAGAAAAATAGCCAAGGATTTGAAAGATGACCACAAAGCCTTATTTAGCTATGTCAAGAATCTAAGTGGCAACTCGCAGATATGCTCTGAGCTAGTGCAAAATAGTGCAAAATATACTGAACCCACTGATATTGCCAACATCCTGGCAGTTAGATTCAGTGCAAACTTCACCCCCAAAAGGGCCCACAACAATACCAGAAAAGTGTAGTGTCCCGGAAATCAGACGCACAGGTGAAAACAGTCTTGTCAAAAGCACAGCATCAATGGGGCCAGATGGTGTCCCAGGCTGCGTCTTGCACGAACTAACCCCCCACCTAAACGCACTGTTCAACCTCAGCCTCTCCACAGGCTGCGTGCCCATAGAATGGCACACAATGGTTATTCCGCTCCACAAAGGAGAGGCCACAACTGACCCTCGTAACTATCGCCCCATAAGCCTGACTAGCCTGGTCTGCTAGGCTATGGAGCACATAATCATGGAACTCGTTAACAAAGACATTGGGAACCTCCAAACACTTGACCCAACCCCAGTTCAGCTTTAAGGGCAGGTCATGCCTACTAAACCTGGTTGACTTCTTAGAGACAGTTGCCAAGGCCATAGATGAGGGGAAGATGTGTGGGGGTGTTAATGAACAGTAGCAGTTGTAAGCGCTATCAGCTGCATGCCCATGACTATGTACGATCAGCTTTTTAACCCAAAACAAACTGTTGCATTAAAAATAAAGTGCATGTATGTTCTGTTGTAATATTGCTGCTACCTATCTTGTTGGACCCTTGCGATTGGATTCTTTAAGCAACTAATGTAATTGTTGTAGAACCAGGATAATCTTACCATAGCTGTAGCTTGCGGAACCTCTAGTGGACCGCAACCATACTTGGAAATTGTAAAGTGCATTTTTCTAGCGCAACAATCCAGACTTGAACCATTCCTTTCCTAATTTCCCTTCTGGTCTTTCTCTATCTCTCTTAGGCAGTTCCCTTGCGACTAAGCCCCTCTAAGTGCCCAGAGCAAGGAAAGACTACCATTCCCCACTGGAAAGACATAAGTGCAAGGCAGGAAGACTATACAGCACGGCAGCTTCTACCGAAGAGCCAAGGTGGATCACAAATATAAAACGTTTTGTTTGAGACTGCTGTCTGTGGGTCCAAGGTACTCTAAATAATTTCCCTCACGTACCAGGTTTTCTCCCAAATAACAACCTTAGTTGAATACATTAATTCCAGCTAAAAACCTTAGTTAAACTACCTGCTTTTACAGCTAAATACATACCTAGCTGTGCTTTAAGCTGTTTGATATGGTATAGGTGTAGCCCCGCTTCGCTCGGGCTCTCTCCGCTCCTCTCCCTGCCCCCTATTCCCACCCGCCCCCACTATATCTACATTTATAACCACATAGCCACGCCCCCACCACTCTGCTCCAATCACCTTCTTGCTTAACTCATTATCTCTCTTTGTTCACATCACTCTTCCTCATTCTGCTACTTACACTCTTTAGATTCTACCTGCCTCTCTTCCTCAAACCTTACTTTCCAACAACTGATAGTGGACTAGTAACTCACTACCCCTACAGACATGTGGTACTCCATTCTACTACCCACCCTACTAGCTCCATACCTCTTAACCTTATATGAAACACAACCTCTCCTAGGACTCCATGCCTCAAATGGTCATACCAGCAACACTGAAACCAAACATACCAACTTTTATCACATCAGTAATACCAAACCACTTCTTATATCATGCTCCTACTCCCAACACACTCACACCAGTAAAATCAGCCCTAGACTCAAACAATACTGTAAAATAATAGATAAATTTATGAAATTTATCTCTAAGTTAAGACTCAAACTGTTAATTGATGGGGACATACACCCTAACCCTGGCCCTACCAACACTAATAAATCCTCTCTCTCTATCAGCAACTTAAGCTACACCCCTACAATTCCCCATCCACCCAACTCTCTCTTAACCTGTCATCTCAACATCCGAAGTATCAATAACACACTGCATGAACTTCATGCACTCCTTGCTGATCTAGCCCCTGATATTGTGTGTCTCTCAGAGACCTGGTTAAAACCCTCCACTTCTGATAATGAAATACTTCCCCCTGGGTATAACATACACAGGCTGGACCGAGCATCCAGAAAAGGGGGTGGGGTAGCGGTACTATATAAATCTGATATGATTGTAACTACAGCTGTTATTCAACCGCCTCAGACCAATAATTCTGAAATCCTAGCTACCAAACTGAAACCTTAATAACAGTAAACATATCTACATAATCTGTGTGTACATTCCCCCAGGTAATAATATAGCTACATTAGAAGACATCCTTCATTGGACATCCATCCACTACCCCCAAGAAACCATACTTCTCGGTGACCTTAATATTGACTGGAGAACTTGTTCCTCTGAATCTCCTACCACTCATATTAACTTGCATTCATTCAAGCAAGTTATTAACACTCCAACTAGAACTGGTAAGCCCAACCAGAAAGAAAGTATACTTGATTGGGTACTCATTAACAATCACCCCAACCTGTATACATATGGTACTCTCTCTGATAGTCTAAGTGATCACCATCTCACATATATAATCAAGCAGAAAGTAAGCAACCCCAACCAACCTCTACTAAGACATGTCAGAAATAAAAAAAAATTTGATTTAACCAAATTCCAACTTGAACTAAAATCCTGCAATTGGTCTATGCTAAAACGCCTCCCCTTAGAAGAAGCAGTACAGTACTTCAACAAAAAATTCCTTGAGATTCTTGACTTTCATGCACCCATCCGCTCTAAAAAAACCAAGCCAAAAACTGCACCGTGGCTCTCAAAGAGACCAGGCTTAAAATTAAGCTCAGAGACAAAGCTTGGGCTTTATGGCGAACTACTAAACTCCCTCAGGATCAAATTGATTACAGGCAACTTAGGAATGAAACTAAAAAACTTATACTACTTGACAAAAAACAACACTACAGTAATCTACAATCCTCTAACCAAAATAACCCTCAAAAGTTCTGGGCTGGACTAAACAATCTAATACACCCTGGCAAAAAGACTACCACTGTACCTGAGGCCCTCACCAATAAACCACTAGAAGTAGTTGCAGACAATTTTAATCGCTTCTTCACTGAGACTATCCACACCCTAGCCAGCAACATGCCCCTAGCCCCTACAGCCCAAACAGCTCCACCTCTAAAATCTTCCACAATTTAGCTTCCATCCAATTGCTACATCATTTATCCATACCTTACTCAGAAAACTAAAACCTACCACACTCGCAGCTGACCAACTTCCAGCGGAATATCTACAAAAATCTGCTGACGCCATTGCCTATCCAATCTCAGTACTTATAAATCGCACATTAATAGAAGCTAATATTCCCAATATCTGGAAAATATCTTATGTCATCCCTCTCCATAAAGGGGGAGGCTCTACTGAACTATCCAATTATAGGCCGATAGCCATACTCTCTCCCCTAGCCAAAATAATGGAAAAATGTATCCAAAAACAGTTCATGCACCACTTAATAAACAACCATCTCCTGGCAGACACTCAACACGGCTTCAGACCTCACCACAGCACCACTACAGCCCTATTAGCCTTCTCTAACACCATTAACTTTCATCGTAATAACAACCATATTTCTTCAGCCCTATTCCTGGACCTGTCCAAAGCTTTTGATATGGTGGATCACCAACTATTGATCCATTCCCTAAAATCACTCTGTCTAGATCTAAAATCACTTCAATGGTTTGAGTCCTACCTAAGTGATAGACAACAAGCCGTACTCTGGCACTCTAAACTTTCCACCCTATTACCAAACAACCTGGGTGTTCCACAAGGGTCCATACTAGGTCCTCTGTTATTCTCCATCTTCATCAATGATCTTCACACTGCCATTCCTAAAGTTAACTGCATCCAATACGCAGACGACTCAACACTGATTTGCTCAGCTACATCCCCTACAGAGTTGCAGCTAAGTACCCAAACAACCTTCAACACGATAGAAAACTGGCTATCCAACCACCGCCTGATTCTAAACCCCAAAAAGACTAAAATGCTTATATTCCTACCAACACAAAGTCCCTCCCCATAAACTTCACAATCAAATCCAAAGATGGCACAATTATCTCTCCTGACCCATCTACTAAACTTCTAGGTGTCACTATTGACATCCACTTAAAGTTTGATCTACATGTTAACCAATTGATCAAAACCATCAATAAAAAACTAGGTTCACTGTACAGATTAAAGAACTTTCTAACTCCCATAGCCAAAGTAGCCATTGCTCGTTCTCATCTTCTCTCTACTCTCCTGTACGCATCCCCTCTTCTTTTAAATAACAATAAGTCCAATCTAAACAAACTTACTAACTGTTACAATCACATTGCCAGATTCGCCACTGGGCTCCCTTTTAGAACACATCACTGCATTAATCTAACTCAGCTTGGTTGGCTCGAACTTCCTAGTCTAGTGCTATACAACCAACTGATCATAGCCCACAAAATCATATACACAACTTCACTCAAACACCTAGTCACCCTGCACAACAATCCACGACCACTTCGTTCTTCCAACAAAGTCCTCATCCAGAGTTACAAAACTAATAACCTAGCCGGTGACTCTCTCCTGTCCAACTCCCTAGGTAGAACCTGGAACCTTTTACCCCCTGAGATTACGTCAATTTCTTCCCTGAATCACTTCAAAGCCAAGCTCAAACTACACCTGGGGTCTAAAAGGTCCTGCTACTGTACCAAGCCTGGCTAATCCTCACTCTTCACAACGTATTTAGTCTTCATTCTCTCCTTCTAACTAAAACATCTCACTCTCACTTACTAACGATGTAAGCTTGTGGTTCCTTTTACAATATTATTAATGTCAACTTCTGACTCCATGTTCTAAAATGTATTTTGTCGGTTCTTCAAGCAATCCTATACTTTTGTGCATTGTTTTTGAATTTCTGTATGTTTTTGCTGCTTTTGTTGGAGCTTTTCTCCCCGGGCCTCCACTGAAAATGGACATATATCCAGTTGGACTATCCCGGTTAACAAATGTAAAATAAAAATAATAAGATAGTTCACACAGCCTACCTCGACCTCGCCAAGGCTTTTGACACCATTCCCCACTCAGGAATTATAGAAAAACTCTCCAGCCTGAACATAAACCCCTACGTCACAAGATGGGTTGCCAACTGGCTTACAGACAGAACTCGCACTGTAAGAATAGTGGGCTCCAGGTCCGACTCTAAACCAGTCACAAGTGGTGTCCCACAAGGCTCTGTCCTGGGACCCCTACTGTTAGGCTTATACTTCTCAGAAGTACAGGCAAACACAGGAGGACTATGGCTAACCAAGTTCGCCGATGACTGCAAACTGGGAGCCATAATTGACTCACCGGCTGAAACAGACATTCTCCAAAAGGGCCTTACTGAGACTGACACCTGGTGTCAAAGTCATGGTCTCAAGCTAAATGCCAAAAAATGCATAGTCATCCCGTTTGGGGAAAAACAAAACACCCATGAATTACCACATAGGTGGCAGCCCCCTTAATACAGTAGAGGTAATAAGAGATCTGGGGACTGATCTGGGGACTCTGATAGTAATCTCTCCTTTGACAATCATATTGCCAAAGTAGTTAGGAAATCCTTCTATGTAGCCCATCTAGTTACTAAAGGGTTTGCATCTAGAAATAGAGGTTATAGTGCCCCTCAACTCGTCACTCATCAGACCCATCATAGAGTACAATGCACTGTTTGGGATGTACCTCACAAGACGCTTCCAACAGCTGGAAAGACCGCAAAAGTACCTCACCAAGAGGATTACTGGTCTCAAACAGATGTCCTATGCAGCCCGAATGGAAAAACTCCAGCTGTGTGGCATATTGCTTATTCAGAGGTAATCTCTGTCTGACTTACAAAGCCATCCAACTCAGAATTGATGGACATGCTTCACCTAAAGAAGTCCAAGTCACTGCAAGCCACTCGCTCTAGTGAGCTAAACCTCGCCACAACAATAAATAGAACATGCTGGAGGGATAGATTCCTGTCACAGACTCCCATGCTTTGGAACAAAATTCCTAACTACATTAGACAGAGCCCCTCACTAACAAAATACACCCCTGGGATCACTTCATTAGCTCTTTTTGACAGAGGCTCAGTTAATTAATCAATGGGGCGTCAAAAGCTGACACACACTGGCTAGGCTTATAAATGCCTTCGGGCAGATAGCCTAGTACCTACCTGTGAGCCTAGTACCTACCTATGAACTAAACATTTATCACTGTCATTATTACAAAACAAGTCACTGCCAACTGCCTTTTTTGTATTTTGTCTATCATGTCTTTGCACCTTTTCCGAGTACTGTCCTGGACCATTCCTTGTTCTGCTCCTTTCCCGAATTCCTCCGAAATCTATTTATATGGCTGTTAGAATCTTGTGCCTTAGGTGAAGGAGGATATCCTTCCTCCACAGTGTTCTCAGTCTGTTGCAAAGCCCATTCCATTGGAAGAAGCAAAAGTAACGAAGTATGTTTTTTTTTTCACTTCCGTTCTCCTAGCCCAGTGTCTCTTTACTGCGAGATTTGAATATCCAGAGAAAAACCTGATCATTTTTATAGTCCAAGTCCCTTTGGATTTTGCGTTTCTTTCAGTCAGGTCTTTCTCATGTTTTTTAATTTTATCATTGATTTCAGTTAGGACCGAAGGTGGAATTCTATTGTGTAGATAGGTTGGAACAATTTTTGAGCCGCCTCCTTCAATTTTACATTGTTTCAAGGTATCGCACTCTAAGATCCTGACCTCTCCAATGAGCAGCATTGTGCTGCTTGCTGTCCAACATTGCTTAAATTCTTTATCATTGTTGTCTGGATCAAAAGGAGTACTGGGGCTTTTGAAAGCACATAAGCCCCTAGGTGCTATTTCCAATTCCACATATCAATGTGAATTTTAATATATTGAGCCTCCATAAAGTTTGAAAGTATGCTATTTAAAGAAGCTAATGTATTTTGCAGTTCAGATGACAAAGATGTAACTGGCATCTCCCACATTGGAAAACAGGTTATCACTCCGCTTTCTGTCTTCCAGGATCTTTTCCCAAACATAAGCTGAATGTTCTCTACTTCTATTAACTCTGTCTTCCAAATGGAAGACTTATTGCTCCATGGAATGTTGAGCCCTCTGTAATCTCCTCCCGGAAAATCCAAGGAACATTTAGAAGGATCTGTAGCCGTAAAATTCAATACCAGAAACCACAAAGAAAAAACAAGTAGCAAAAACAATTATAGCTACAGAAAATAAGGCATCTGCTAAATCGCCTTCACTGGAGTACAAAAAAAATTCAAACAAACACATTAAATAACCATGACAATAAAACAATTAACCGTAATTACATACTTCTAGATGTTCTTCATGTTTCACTGTTGCAGTCATTACATTTGGGTAATCTGCTGGCAGGTTGCAGTCAGTCAGCCTGATTAACAAAGTCTTGGGTTCTGTGTCGGTTGCTGTAATTCTTCCATGACGTTGGGTCGTCAGGGGTATAAAACATGCAGCCGACGCCATTACATTAGTTTTTCTTGTCGCGCGGTGCCCGAAGCAGAAGCAGTTCGCAAGTGCCGGTCAGCTGACTCCTGAAATTTTTGTTTTCGAGTTTCAGATCCGAAGTCTTCAACTAAAAAGCTAAGTAAATAAAATAAAAATATAACACAGTCCTGGATAAAGAGCCACCTTCCGAATGAAAATAAAATAGTACAAAAAACAGATGATGCTCTCCACAGTTGATAGAAAAATCCGTTATTCACTGCAGTAGTAAGCGCTTTCGCGTTATTACAAACGCTTCATCAGACTTCTAAAACAGATATATTCACAAACTTCTTTTAAAGCATTCACCAGTTAAAAACAACCAATCAAAATATTAATGTGGAATGATCAATTTCATCACTTTCGAAATAAGTGTATTCACAAATGTGCATGCCTAAAAAGTACCTCTAATCAAAAAATATATTTAAAAAATTTATATAAAAAAAACTATGTTACTAACTTATAAAAATGCATATCAAAACATTTTTTTAAAAGACACATTATAATGTATATTGGTGACAGTACTGAAATTAATTTATGGCCCTAATGCTTGTATGGACGTGCTCCTAAAAATGGTTTTAAAGTAACCTTCTCATTAAGTCCTCCTTTATGAGCTTGTAGTCTCATAATCCACCGGTTTTCACATTCTTCAGTATAATTTTTTATATTACCTAATCTATTTGTCCTTTTCACTAACTGTACTATACTAAACCTGAAATAATGTGAAATACCTACATTTAAAATGTGTCTCACTAGGGCATTATGGTCTTCTTCTTTACTGATGGCCAGGGGTCACATCTGTGTCACTGCTAGACAGGGGCACAGTAAACTAATTCTATTATATAAAGGGACCTTCATTGTGTCACTACTAGACAGAGGCACAGTATTCTAGATTTATTCTGTACATTTTTGTACCATTTCATGGGGTGGCAAAAGCCACATCACTATGGCTAGGCTTACAAATGCCCCAGGGCAGATAGCCTAGTACTATACTATGAAACTATATGTGTTCTCTTACACGTTCTCTGAGACTTCTATTCGTCTTGCTTATATAAAAACAACTGCATACCTGGCACACCGCCAGATAAATTAAATCTCTGGACTTAGTCAGCATAGAAATCAAAATTGAACACCTGAACTACAAGCACATAAAGGAAGAGGACTTAATGAGGTTACTTTAAAACCATTTCTAGGAGCATGTCCATACAAGCATTAGGGCCATAAAATAATTTCAGTACTGCCACCAATATACATTATAGTGTCTTTTTTTTTTAAAAAAATGTTTTGATATGCATTTTTATATTTTTATAAGTTAGTAACATATAGTTTTTTATATATATTTTTTAAATATATTTTTTGATAAGAGGTACTTCTTTTTAGGCATGCACAATTGTGAATACACTTATTTTGAAAGTGATGAAATTGATCATTCCACATTAGTATTTTGTTTTTAATTGGTGAATGCTTTAAAAGAAGTTTGTGAATGTCTGTTTTATAAGTCTGATGAAGCGTTTGTAATAACACAAAAGCGCTTACTACTGCAGTGAACAAAGGATTTTTCTATCGGCTGTGGAGAGCATCATCTGTTTTTTTGTACTAAAAAGCTAAGTACCCCGTTGGGGAAACTTTTTCTTGCTCCTTACCGATGTCAGTAAAAGTTAATACTTGCATTACTTGTGGGAAGCAAATACCTCCATAAGGATTTCCATTTGTACTGTATTCCTTGCCTAGGCCCTGACCATGACGTACCTTGCTGTCGGTTCTGTGCTTCATTTAATCAACGCACTATTAAAGTCGGTACATTTTTGCTTCTAAATATTTTGGCTCGCGCTTTAATTATCCAGAAATGTCATCTGTTAGCAATCCGAGTACCGGAATACCTAAAAAAACGCAAATAAAAAGAGACAGGCCATTGAGGTCCAAAACTGCCGACGACGCTTCTCCTAAGCCAGTTTGCTGGTACTCGGGTGCTTTTGCAGCCCCTGATACCTGCTAATTCTGATTCGCAGACCTCTACTGAGACCCATTTGGAGTCCGGTATGCCGCGAGATGCTTCAACTATGGAACCCATGGATGTCTCTGCCTTGGATGGGTCCGGAGCAGCTGTGCAGGCACCGGCTTCTGAGGGTGTTTTCAGGCCTACAGATTTGTATATTAGACACCATCTTCAAAACTAAGGCCAAAATCTCGACCTATGTCTAAAAAAAACGATGCCTAGGCCACATGTGCAGGCCCCTATGCCTAAGAAACAAATGATCAAAATGGCTGAAGATTTAATTATACCGAAAACCACAACAACGGAAATAACAGCATAGACTGAAGAATAAAATATTTTATTTCTGATTCTGGTACCTCGGCCTTCGCCTTCAATGGAATAACTGGCCAATGCAGGAGCTTATGCGTGTGGTAGATGTAAGGTTTGTGATAAGATCAGGAATTTGGATGGGACCAGGATCAATGGCATTTTATATAATGCCATTGACCACTTTGATTGCAACTCATTCAGGGTTATTTATGTTATAGTATGTAACTGTCCTGTTAAAAAATGCTATATTGGGCAAACTAAACGTAAGGTAAAACTAAGAATATTAAAACATCTCGAAGATATTAGAAATTCTAGGCTGGATAGTCCTGTGGCTAGTCACTTTAGTGCAGAGCATGGGAGTTCGGTGAGAGATTTAATTTTTAGTGTTGTTGCCAGACCATATGGGATGGAGGGAGGTAACCATAGTTTTCAACAGAGGTTATTAAACATGGAATCTAGGTATATTATTATTTTCAACACTCTTTCCCAATGGGATGAATTTAGAAATATGAATGATATTATATGTAACATTTGAATTCATAGTATTAATATGTTAAAAAATGTTTAAGTATGTTTAATGAATTGGTAAAAAGAAGTTTTGTATAGGTAATTTATAGCTTTATAGTGTTAGATTTGAAGTTTAGTATTTGTGGCTTTAAAATTTTGAAATATTGCTAATTGCATTTAATTAATCAATTAATGTAATTAGGTGGTTCTTATAGACTTGCTTCTGAACATGTTAACTATTCCATTGAAGGCGAAGGCCGAGGTACCAGAATCAGAAATAAAATATTTTATTCTTCAGTCTATGCTGTTATTTCCGTTGTGGTTTTCGGTATATTTGGACTTTACCGTTTTCTACAGTTTTGGTGTGTGTTTTTTGGTTGAAGATTTAATTACTCTGATTGGTGGTAGTCAAACCCCCCCCCCCCCCACCTTCTAAGAGGCCTCGGCAAGATATTGACTTCTGAACAGGATTCTATTTCTTCTGATTCTCCTAATGAACAGGAATTGCCTATACCTACTTAAGAGGACTCTGATGCAGAAGATTCCATTCCTTCTGCTTCTCCCCCTGAGGATTTTTCTTTTGGGGAAACTTTACATAACTTAAGGGAACACTTCCACTGGGGAAAGTCAGGATTTTTCTGAATCTAAAGAGACTTGGGAATTTTCTTCTTCCTCAGTGTGGGCCTTTGGCTATACCTCCTGTTGTAGACATTGTTGATGGCAGATAGATTCAGTGCCAACTTCACCCCCTCTCACCCCCTAAATGGCCCATCTCAATACTGGAAGATTGCCAAATTCCGGTAATGGCCACACAGGTAAAAAACACACTCTCCAAAGCTAAGAATACAGCATCCATGGGACCAGATGACATCCTGGGCTGTGTACTACATGAGCTACAGTATGAACTGGCAACCTCACCCAAGTCTCATGTTTAATCATAACCTCACCTCAGGTTTCGTGCCCACTGAGTGGCGCAGAGCTACAGTTATCCCACTCCACAAGGGGAGATCCACCTTGGATCCCAGAAACTACCGTCCCATCAGTCTGACGAGCCTTATCTGCAAGGCCATGGAGCATATTATCATGGAACTTGTAAACAAAGACATTGGCAACCTTCAAACACTGGACCCCACCCAGTTTGGGTTTGTGAAGGGCCGATCTTGTCTCCTGAACCTGATTGACGACTTCAAATCCGTCTCCAGAGCCATGAACAAGGGTAAGGTGGTTCACACAGCCTATCTAGACCTTGCCAAGGCGTTTGACACCATCCCCCACTCTGGAATCCTAGATAAATTTACTAAGCTGGGCATTAATCCCTACTTCACCCAATGGGTTGCTAACTGGCTTACTGATAGAACCCACATTGTAAAAGTAGCTGACTCCAAATCCAGCTCCAGACAAGTGGAGTATCTCCGGGTTCAGTCCTGGGACCGCTCTTGTTTGGCATCTACTTCCCTGAAGTACAGGCCAACACTAAGGGACTCTGGCTAACAAAGTTCACAGATGACCGCAAACTGGGAGCCATTATTGAATCCCCAAATGATACGGATACTCTACAAAAGGGCCTTACAGAAACAGGTGCTTGGTGCTAGAGCCATGGGCTCAAGCTCAATGCCAAGAAATGTATAGTTATCCCCTTTGGGGAAAAAACATGTACCCATGAATTACCATATAGGTGGCAGTACAGTAAACACCAAAAGTGTGATAGAGACTTGGGGACACAGGTGGACAGTGGTCTCATCTTTGATAACCACATTGCCACAACAGTCAGGAAATCCTACGCGGCACACCTCATCACTAAGGGCTTTTCATCCAGAAAAAAGGAGGCCATTGTCCCACTGTACTCCTCCCTCATTTAGACCCATTATAGAATAAAATGCCCCATTTGGTATGTACCTCTCAAGACATCTGCAACAACTGGAAAGGCTGCAGAAATAGCTCACTAAAAGAATCACAGGCCTAAAGGAGATGCCCTATGCTGACTGCCTTAAACTCCAGCTATACTGTTGTGGCATATCGTCTACTCATATCTCTGCTTAACATACAAGGCCATGTCAAACCCAGAGCTGTTAGACATGCTACACATTCCAAATCCCTCAGAGCCAAACGCTCCAGGGATCTAAACCTTATCACAATAAACGAAACATGCTGGAGGGATAGGTTCCTGACCCAGAGAGACTCCAGACTCTGGAATAGATTGCCCATACAGGTCAAGCAGAGTGCCTCTTTGGCCCTCTTCAAAAGGAACCTTGATGATTGGATGGGAGAGAGGAAATTCACCCCGGTGATCACGCAAGTCGCCCTGCTAGACAAGGGTACAGGGAAGTAAATAGTGTGGGAAGAAATAGCCAGGGAATTGTTATGGCTAGGCTTGTATAGGCCCTAGGGCTGATAGCCTAGTACCAACCTATGAACCTATTTTTTTCAGAATCTAGTATGGCTCCTTTATTCTCTGCCTCCGGCACCTTGCAAGCCAGACAGATACTAACAACAGGGTTCCTGACTCCCACAAATTCCTTTTCAAAAATCCAGTTGTGAATCCTGAAACCATTTCTCAGGGTCCCAAGGGCATTAAGGCTTCTACTGCTAAAAATCCTACCCCTTCTGATAGAGACTCCAGGGCACTGGATAAATGGGATAAGAAGGTTTACACTTCTGCAACTTTGGCAATCAGGGCTTTAAACTGTCATTTCATATGCTTGAATATCAACACCATATCATGGGACTGCTAAAACAGAAAATGTTAATTTCTGACTGTGTGGAAAACAAAGATTTACAGGATCTATTGCGTTCAGCTGAACAAGTTGGAAAACCTACTTTGCAATGTGGTTTTGATTCTTTGGAGGCCTCTTAGGGTGTAACTGGGTCTGTGCTAAGAAGACATGCTTGGCTCAGAGCAAACTCTCCCTTATGTTAAAGCAAACTTGTTGGATGCTCCTTTACAACAGGACCGTCTCTTTGGTTATAAGGCTGAAGAAGTACAAAAAAGATGGAAGATAAAGCTAAATCTATGCCAACTGTGAAAGATTTCTTACAAGTGCAACCTCCAAGACTTAGTAGGCACTGGCCTACAAAGAACTGGTTCTTTTAGTTCCTTCGAGAGCCACTCAAGTCAAACCAAGACATTCCAAAGGCACCAGGTTTCAGTCCCAAGGGACTTTCAGAACAAAGCAATGGGGTGCCTCCTCTTCCAAATCTGTAAACAAGACACCTCCCTATGGTAAGCAGTCTCAATGACTTCCCTTTACACTTACCAAGCACTTACCTTTTAGCCACTCCTTTGGGGGGAAAACTGGCTCTTCATGCAGGAAACTGGAAACTTAAAACCCAGGACAAATGGGATACAGATTTCATTTCCACACGTTGCCAATTCTAAACAGATGGCCAGACCTGCCCCCAAATCAGTGGGCAGAGGCCCAGAAATAAGTACTTTCCCTTATGAGCATGAGGGCTATTCAACCAGTACCAGAAGAGGAAAAGGGACGAGGTTTCTATTCGAGACTTTTCCTAGTACCCAGAAAAGACCAATCATGGCGTCCAATTCTGGACTTATCTACTCTTTCTGGACATTACAAAATTCAAGATGCTGACTCTTCAGTTACTTCCTAGGCAAAGATGCTTGGTTGGCAACTCTAGATTTAAGAGGCTTACCTGCATATCCCAATCGAGGAATCTTGCAGAAGATACGTCCGGTTCAAAGCAGGCTACTTGCATTACCAGTTCTCTGCGCTGCCCTTTGGCTTATCTACTGCTCCCAGGGTCTTTCCAAAGTGCCTGGCTCTAGTAATTGCATTTTGTAGGCAAAGAAACATTCAAATATATCCATACCTGGACGATTGTCTAATTCAGGCAGAAAACAAGGACATTCTTCTAAAACATCTGGCGTTTGCAAAAAGGGTTCTAACTTGTCTAGGGTACACTATAAATGAAAAGAAGGTCACAATTGGTACTCTCTCAAAAAATTACATTCCTCGGTGCAAGCTTAAATACAACTGCCCAGATGGCTTTCCTTACGCCAGAAAAGCAAATTCATTTGGTGACTTCAAACAGGTGGCCACAAAAATCTTGTTATCTTCAAGACAAATTCTGCAAGCCTTGGGGTTCATGGCCTCTTGCATTCTTCTAATTCCATATGCAAGACTGCATATGAGGAAACTTCAGTGGTACTTCAAAGGTTTATGGAGTCAACATTGTCACAGCCTGGAAACAATGATTCCTATCATACCTTGCCTGCAACTAGAGTTTCTATGGTGGGCAGAGGCCTGCCACCAAGACGAGGGACTGTCATTCACACCACCCCCTGCTGCCCAAACCCTAACTACAGATGCATAAGACTATGCTGGGGGGGGGGGGGCTGATCTGGCAGGAAAATGCATTCAGGGCAAATGGAGCCCAAATCAAATGCACCTTCATATCAATCCAAAAAGAAATGCTAGCTGTACAGAATGCACTGACAGCCTTCAAAGGACTACCTTCATCCAGGACAATTACTGATAAAGACTGACAACACCACGGTTATGTAGTACATAAACAAGCAGGAGGGGGGTACACACTCCTACCCCCTTTGCAGACTAGCAATGGCATTGTGGAACATGGCTTTGACCTATCAGGTAAAACTACAAGCTCAATTTTTGCCAGGAAAGCTGAATACTCTGGCAGACGAACTAAGCAGAAATCTCATGGACCCTCACAAATGGAAACTGGAACCACGGATTTTCAACATGTTGACACGCAAATGGGGGAGCCCAGACGCATCTTTTTGCCTCACCCCAGAACTATCAGTTGGACAACTTTTGCACAAGAATTCATCACAAAAAAGCCTGGAAAGTGGATGCTGTGTCCTTCAGCTGGAAAAACCTATCAGTCTGTGCCTTTCCCCCTCTGCTCTCCAAAGTTCTACTAAAAATCAAACAGGACAAACCAAAAATTATTTTGATTGCTCCAGACTGGCCTCCCCAACACTGGTACCCACTACTGAGCAGTGTCACACCTTCCACCGTGGCAACTGCCTCAGACATCTTACTGTCTCAGCAGAACAAACAAACTGCGCACACAGCTCCAAACTTTGAATCTTGCAGTGTGGCTAATCACCTAAATTCACCCTTGGCATTCCTCAGCAAACCTGTGATGGGTGTCATTTTGGATGCAAGAAGACCTAGTACTAGAAAATCTTATGCTGACAAATGGAAACTATTCTTTGCCTGGAATCAATATCAAGGGATAAACACAGCAGTGCCAAACATTCCTCAGATTTTGCAGTACTTAACTGAGATGCTTCACAAGGGCCTGTCCTTTTCTTTCATAAAAATCCATGCCCCAGCCATTTCAGCTCATTATAACACAGAACCTTCCCTCATCTCTCATCCTCTGTTAAAGCAGTATCTCAGAGGGGCCAAAAACTTAAGACCACCCAGGAGAGCTCCAACCCCTGCCTGGGACCTCAATTTTGTATTGGAGAAACTCACTCTCCCTCCTTTCGAGCCAGCTGCTAATGCAGACTTAAAATTTCTCTCCTGGAAAACCGCTTTCCTTTTAGCAGTCACTTCTGCTAGAAGGATTTCTGAATTACAGGCTCTTATGGCAGTGGAGCCTTTCATCGTTTTTCATGCGCACAGGGCATCTCTCAGGACCACTCCATCTTTCATGCCTAAGGTGGTATCCATTGTGGCTCTTAATCAGACCATTCATTTGCCAACTTTCTTTCCCAATCCACAGAACAAGGGGGAGTGGATTCTGCATTCATTGGATGTACACAGACAACTTGGATTTTACTTAAACAGGACAAAATCTCAAAGAAAATCTGACCAACTGCTGGTGGCATTTGCTGCAGGAGCAGAGGGAAAGGCTATTTCAAAGCAAACCATTTCCAAATGAATAGGCCATTGTATTCATTTCTGCTATAATCACCATGGAAAAACCATCCCCCAGGGGATCGGACCCCATTCCACCAGGGCTGCATTTACTTCAACAGCCTTTCTCAGAGGTGTTCCTACCAGGGACATTCTAGCGGCTGCAACCTTTTCTCCAAACATTACCATTTACCATTTTTCTCTAAATCCAGAGCTGGCTTTGCCACTGCTGTATTGAAGGGCTTTATAGCTGGTCTGTATAATTCCCTCCACCCAACCATAGCTTTGGGAATCTACCCAAATATAATGACTGCAACAGTGAAACATGAAGAACATAGTACAGTTGTGTACACTTACCATAAATGTAGATGTTGGTGTATTCACTGTTGCAGTCCTGGTTACCCTCCCTCCAGCCCCCTATTTTTCTCTGGCTATACTTCTACTTTCTTTCACTATGCTTAAAAGCCCTTTTGGTGTATTTGCTTTTGGTTGGAGGTATATTTTTTGTGTTTTTAATTTTATTTGCTCCCCATTTGGGGGACACCTGACATCTGGGGCAAGAAAAACGAATGTAATGGTGTCGGCTGTATGTTTTATACCCCTGACTACCTGACATCATGGAAGAAGGGACAGCAACTGATGCAGGACCCAAGACTTTGTTAATCAGGCTGACTGAGGGCAACCTGCCAGCAGATTACCCAAATGTAATGACTGCAACAGTGAATACACTCTAACATCTAAATTTATGGTAAGTGTACACAACTGTACTTTACATTCCCTGTTTAACCCTTTTGGGTCCAGAGTATTACATTTTAAAATGTGCAGTGCAGTTTCTTTGTATAACCATCTGTATCTTTTAAACTTGCTGCTCCTCCCATATATAAAATATATGCAGTGGGTATAAAAAGTGTACACACCCATGTTAACATGCCAGGTTTTTGTGATGTAAAAAGAGACCACAATAAATCCTTTCAAAACTTTTCCCACCTTTAATGTGACCTATAACCTGTGCAATGCAATTGAAAAACAAATCTGTTAGTGGAGAAAAAATAAAAATAAATGTACAATAAGCTGGTTGCATAAGTGTGCACACCCTTAAACTAATACTTTTGAATCACCTTTTGATTTAAAGCATTCAGCCTTCTTGGGTAGGAGTCTGTCAGCATGGCACATCTTGACTTGGGAATATTTGCCCACTCTTCCTTGCAAAAGTGCTCCAAATCTGTCAGATTGCGCGGGCATCTCTTGTGCACAGCCATCTTCAGGTCACCCCACAGATTTTCTGTTGGATTTAGGTCTCTGCTCTGGCTGGGCCATTCCAAAGCTTTAGTTTTCTTATGGTGAAGCCATTCTTTTGTTGATTTGGATGTATGCTTGGGATCATTGCGTTTGAAAGGTGAAATTTTCGACTGAAGGTTTTGGGCCAAAAGTGACTGGTATTTGGAACTGTTCATAATTCCCTCCACCGTGACTAAATCCCCAGTTCCAGCTGAAGAAAAGCAACTCCAAAGCATGATACTGTGACCACCATGCTTCACCGTGGGGATGGTGTTCCTTTGGTGATGCGAAGTGTTTTTGTGCCAAATGTACCTTTTGGAATTGTGGCCAAAGAGTTCAACCTTGGTCTCATCAGACCATAACACATTTTCACACATTTTGGGAGACTTGATGTTTTGTTTTGCAAATTTTAGCCGGGCCTGGATGTTTTTCTGTGCAAGAAAAGGCTTCTGTCTTGCAAACCTACCCCATAGTCCAGACATATGGAGAATATGGGAGATTGTTGTCACATGTAATACACAACCAGTACTTGCCAGAAATTCCTGCAGCTCCTTCAGTGTTGTTGTAGGTCTCTTGGCTGCCTCCCTGACCAGTTTTCGTTTTCTCTCCAAGTTTGGAGGGACGTCACTGTTGTCCCATAATTTCTCCAATTTTTGATGACTATGGTCCATGGTATATCCAATGCTGTGGAAATTTTTTTTGTACCCTTCTCCTGACTGATACTTTCAAAAGTGAGATCCCTTTGATGCTTTGTAAGTTCTCTGAACCATGGCTTTTGCTGTAGCAGGCAACAGAGTAAATGTCAGGAAAATGCTAACAATAGATTGTTTTCTGCACTTCAGCACTCCCTTGTGTCCCACCATAGGTCATAATTTCTTCTCTTATCTCTTCAATCCCTGTATATCTAGGAAAGACTCTAGCCCTCAATTATCCCTTCATCCCCATCTCTCCCACAAGGCCGTATATCTTCGACTTTCTTTTTCACTCCATTCTATCTCCCCTTATTTCCTCCCCTTCCTATTACCTCACCTATACGTCTATCTCAACTCCCCGCCTTCAGCACCTACCCGTCCCTGCCTCTTAACCTATCCCTCTCCTTCTCGTGAATTTCCCGCCGTTGAACTAAGGTTTTAGTTATTCCCGTAGCACCCTCCCCCATTGCCTCCTATTACCCTATAAATATATCCCACCATCCCTGGACGCCATCTTTCTTTCCCCTTACCAGCCTGGCTGCTGTGCGATTTTGATCCTGGAGCTCAAAGGGCACTTGAGAGTGAGCGTTTTATGTTTATTTTTGATTCCTATGTGACACCGGTTTGGTCTGTTTAGCATATCTGTTAAGAGGACATTTCCTTGTTTAACGGTAGCTCTATCTTCTGCACTGTTTTATTTATGGTTGCGGTGCGTTGGGTAGCGATAGTGTAAACGCATCCTGGGTACTCGCACGTGTTCTTTTTACTAGCGTTTTGCTTAGTATGCCTATATTTTGCAATGACATAGTCATAGCATTAAATTGGATATGTTAACATTGTTAAGCTGGCATTACCAACATGTTCTTATATTGCCTGTAAACTATTTTTCTGTATATGCTCAACTACTTTTGATATCATATGTAAAGCCTGCTTACTACATATCGTAGGCATGTTCACTTAGTCTGCTGGTCTGCGTTATGTTCCGACAAGTCTTTATTCCTGTTTTAGGTTTACTCATAAACTGTTAATGTTGTGTGACACATAAAGGGTCCTTTCTACGCTAACTGCATTTTGTAGGCAGGAATACAGGTTAGATTATAATATCCTACTCTGCCGTGTATCACGGTAGCTATCGCTAATACCTAGTTCTGAATCCCTAAGATTTTTCACTGCAAACCTGTTGTACTACGGTGATATCCACTTTCACTTGTACGCTCTAGTGTCTAGCGCTCCCAATCCCCTAGCACCTTAATAGGCGTCTTGTCATTTATACCTAACCTCATTGTCATAGTATTCTTAGTATATAATTTGCATCCCTAGGATATTGTATTTGCTGCTTGACTGGCGGTCATATTACCTTACATTCAACTATCTCATTCTCCCTGCGCCTACTCAGGCGTCTTAATATGAGGAGAGACTCTCATAATCCTAAGATAACTGTATTTCTTGGTAGCGCTGTCCTAGGCACAGCACTTTATTAGGCGTCCTGTCATTCTTAGCTACCCACAGTCATAACTGAGTAACGGTTCTTTTGAACACGTTATTTATCACTTTCTATTTGTAATTGAGTAGCATTACTTCACTGTTGAGTAGCTGAGTCACGGGCTTACGGGGGAGTACTACAATTACATGCAACAGCCATTTTCAGCTACCACATTTGGTCCTCCTGTAAAGACAATCTGTTAACAGGATTAATGCCTGAATAAGAATTATAGCTAAGTGACTTAAGAACTCTTGGATAAACGTACTCTGTTCTTATCTGAGCGTACTCCTAAAGCATAATACACTATTGTCTGTATGTTTAAACCTCAAGTAAGATGTATAATTAATAGAAGTATAAATCCATTCTGTGTTACTCAAATATTTGTGATAACGTACTTAGCAAGTGTACATTGTTGTAGCTTTCCATTCTAGCATAGAATTTCATTTTTAATCTTATTATCCTGCAATTGCTTAGTAAAGTGTGTGACAGTTTTTGAATTTGCTCTCCTTGTATTTAACATTGTTTTGCCTTACTATTTTCTTCTCTCTTCCTACCCTTTCATTAGTTTGATTAAGTGGAACCTTCAAGCATCCCTCTAATCTGCCTACCACCCTCCTGGAAGACCAGAGCTCCTATCTACTAAGATACAACCCTACAACCACTTGGGAAACCTAACCAATAAGACATTGAAAGTACGTTCTACTCATATAAGTTTACTCTACACAATTCAAGACTTGTGTATATTAGTCATATTACCTTCCCAGGACAGCCAGCAGCCAGTACCCCCTTATCCCCACTCCCAATCTACCTAACTTGTCTCATAAACTGAATCTGTTTCTACAGACAGTTGGTTTTCCCTCTCCCCTCACTGCCTTTGTTAAAACATCCTTCTACCAAACACTAGAACCCCAGCTCTGAATACTTCCTTAGGTCAAGCTCTCTTCACCTTATATACATTACCTTTGTTGATTTACCTGCTGTTTCCTTCACTCTATAGATTGTTTTCTGCACTTCAGCACTCCCTTGTGTCTTCCCGCTCCGTTCGCCCTGCGGGCTCACTCCGCTCCCCACCGCTCCCCACCCTGCCCCTAGAACCTCTACACTTATTCCTACTTAGCCACACCCCTCCTAACTCTGGACCAATCATAACATCTTCCTGTCTCCACCCAAACCCTAATAGTCTCCTCCCTCATCCATCCTACTACTATCCAGAATATATACTTTTTGACATTTTCTCTTATTCTAAATATCATGTCTAACCAATATCACACTATCATACTACTAACTCTTCTAACTACTCTTTCCTCTACCTATCTCTTAACCTCCTATGAGCAATCCTTATACTCTACTCCTTGCATCCCACGTAAGCAGACCCTAGCTACTACCATAACTACATCCATAACCCACCTCAGTCCCATTTACAACAACTCTTATCTTCAACCTAAATATCACCGTCTGTCTCACATTAAATACCTTATTCATACCCTCACAAAACAAAATTTCTATTGCAAACCCTCACAATTTAATAACCTTATAGTAAGTTTCTCCTTGATTGATGGAGATATACACCCCAACCCTGGCCCTGACCCTCCCCACTATCCCTAACTGGCAACAAGTTAAAACAATGTCCACATCAAATACTAAACCTCCAAAATCTCTCTCAATTGCACATCTAAACATTCGCAGTATTTGCAACAAAATTCCACTAATACATGCACTTCTAGAAGTCCAACAGTTTGACATTCTCTGTCTAACTGAAACTTGGCTCAAACCTACAATAAAAGATAATGAAATTATTCCCCGGCTATAATATTCTAAGACAAGACCGTTTAAACAAAAAGGTGGCGGTGTAGCTATACTCTTTAAAGCAGGACTGGTCGTAAGTAAAACAAATCATACCCTTCTAAAAGACACTAATGCGGAAATTATTATTTCCAAACTTCAGATTAACCCTCACAAAACTATCAATATCATCTGTACCTATCTTCCTCCAGGCAAAAATTCTACCATACTAGAAGACCTACTAAACTGGCTCTCACTAAACCTCCCTCAAGAAACAATACTTTTAGGAGACTTTAATATTGATTGGACCTCATGTAAACAAACCAATCCATCTACCCTTATTAACTTACATGGTTTCTCTCAAAACATAAACTCCCCAACTAGAACAAACAAACTTAATAATAAAGAAACCATACTTGACTGGATCTTAACTAATAGTCCCCAACAAAAATATACAACAGGAACTCTACCAGATGACCTTAGTGACCACTCCTTAACCTTTATTATTAGGCATAAAACACATCTTGCTATACCTCCCCTAATTCGTTCATCGCGTAGCAAAAAAAAATTTTGATCCCTACAAGTTCCAAAATGAACTTATGCATGCTAACTGGTCACCTCTTAAGACTCTCCCTATAGATGAAGCTGTTAACCACTTTAATAATATTTTTCTTACCATTCTTGAGCATCATGCCCCCCTGCGTTCTATATGCATGAAATTTAAAACAGCTCAATGGCTCACAAGTAATACTAAACAACTAATCCTTAGTAGGAATAAAGCCTGGACTAAATGGCGAACCACTAAAAGTAGTACTGATCATCTTACTTTCAAACAAAAAAGAAACATGACAAAGCAAGCCATCCTAAAAGATAAAAAGAACTTTTATACCCAACTACAACTATCTTCCCCCCACCAACCACATAAATTTTGGAACGCTATTAACACACTACTATCTCCTGGCAAAGCTGCAACACCTAACCCACTATGCTCCAACCCTGACTCCCCCTTACAAACAGCCAATGCCTTTAACACATTCTTTACTTCAGCAATATTAAATCTAGCTAACCAACAAAACCCTGACACCTCTACACTACCTACCCCAAGCTGTACTCCTCCCTTATTTCAACTCAAACCCATACCTACCTCTTACATACTGTCCTTACTTCAAAACTGAAACCCACAACCCCCTCAGCAGACAACTTACCAGCCGAATACCTCCAGTTAGGTGCAAAAGCTATAGCCTACCCTATCTCTATACTAATTAACAGGACTTTAAAAGAAAGCACTATCCCTTAGTTTGGAAAATCTCACACATCATTCCTCTTTTCAAAGGGGTGACTCAACTGAGTACTCTAACTTCCGCCCATAGCGTTACTATCTCCCTTGCAAAAATAATGGAAAATGCATCCACAAACAGTTGCTTAATCACCTCCTATGTAATAATCTCCTAGCCAATTGCCAACATGGGTTTCGACCTTTCCATAGCACCACCACAGCCTTAATATCCTTCATAGACTCCATTAACAAAAATCGCAACAAAAATATTCTTTCTTCAGCTTTCTTTGTAGACCTGTCAAAAGCCTTTGACATGGTCAATCATCAACTACTCTTACATCGTTTAAAATCCCTCTCTCTGGACAACCTTGCATTAAGCTGGTTCACATCCTATCTTCATAATCGAAACAAGCTGTCCTATGGGACAACCATCTTTCTGAACTTCTCCCCACCTCTATAGGGGTCCCTCAGGGCTCCATCCTAGGTCCTCTGTTGTTTTCTATTTTTATTAATGACCTGCATCTTGCCACCCCTCAATCTACTTGCATTCAATATGCTGATGACACCACCATTATCTGCTCTGCCACTACCCAGGCCGACCTTCACTCCATCACTCAAAAAACCTTCACCACCATAGAGAAATGGTTCTCTAATCACTGCCTCCTCCTCAATCCAAAGAAAACCAAACTCCTCCTCTTTACACCCACACACCTCTCTCCCTCTATCAACTTCACTCTAACATCTAACAATGGTACCCTAATTACTCCAGACCAAACAACCAAACTCTTAGGTGTGATTATTGACAACCAACTAAAATTTGATATTCATATTAACTCCATCATAAAACCAACTAACAGAAAACTAGGCTCACTCTACAGAATGAAGTCTTTCCTAACTCCTGAAGCTAGAACTACTATAGCTCGAACCCACTTAATTTCTACCCTACTATATGCTTCCCCCATATACACTAATCTTTCAAAATATAATCTCAACAATCTTGCTACCTCATACAACCACATTGCCAGATTTGCTACTGCCTCTCCATATAGAACTCATCATTGCATAAATCTCCTAAAACTAGGATGGCTAGAGTTACCACAACTAATTCAATATTACCAACTTACAATTGCCCACAAAGCCCTCCATTACCCAGATAACACACCTATGCTCTCCACCCTCATAAAACCCTACAGTAATCTAACAAACCTACGCTCTTGCAATAAAATTTTAATTCAAACTTCTCTATCAAATAACGCAGCAGGTGACTCTACTTTTTCCAACTCAGTTGGCAAAGTGTGGAATCAACTTCCCCAAGACCTTACATCCCTGACCTCAATTCCTTTATTTAAAACCAAACTCAAACACTTCCTAACCAACCACTGGCTATGCTCGTGCAATAACGCTGGCTGACCTTTTGACTCCCACCTTACTTAAATCTAAAGAAACATCTCCTAACCAACCTCTGGCTTTTCTCTTGCAATAACCCTAGCTGACCTTCTTCACTCCCTCCCTTCTTTACCCCCCTCTCCTCCTCTTTCTTACCTTTATCATTATACTATTTCCATTTCTGTGGTGTCTCTGTCCCCCCCCTCCTAAAAATAGCTTCCACCCTTCTCTCAACTTATAAATTTTGTAATTAATTTTTATTTTTAACCTTGTTAGTTACTGACCATGCTTATCTTCTAAGGCACAGTTTGTTCTCTATTGCCTAATTATACTGTATTTGAGTTTTAATGTTCTTGTTTTTTTTTGTTTTATACTATTGTATATTGTTGTATTATTTTTTTTATGAAGTAGTTAGCGGAGCTTTTCTCCTCGGGCCTCCACTGAAAATGGACATGTATCCATCTGGACTAGCCCGGTTAACAAATGTAAAATAAAATAAAAAAATAAATGCTACTAGAACAGCTGAACTTTATTTGGTGTTAATCAGTCTCTCTAATAGATGTCAAGTGTGTACCCAAGAAGACTGAATGTTGTAATTAAATCAAAAGGTGCTTCAACAAAGTATTACTTTAAGGGTGTGCACACTTTTGCAACCAGCTTATTGTACGTTTTTGTATTTTTTATATTTTTCAACTAACAGATTTGTTTTTCAATTGAATTGTACAAGTTATAAGTGAAATTAAAGGTGGGAAAAGTTTCAAAATGATTTATTGTCTCCTTTTTGTGTCGCACACAACTGGCATTTTAACAGGGGGGGTATGTACACTTTGTGGAGTGTCTGCATGTATTTATACTGGTTTGGATCAACAGTTCCATTTTGGGAAGTAGAGTTTTATGCCACCCATGCACCTTACTGTTCAGTTTGTTAATCAGGTGCTCAAAGATCTACATGATAATTATAATCATGCACGACCCAAACTACACAGTTTATCTAAGCTGGAACAATTGGTCTTGCAGGAGCTTTTGGATAATACGAACCTTGTTATTGTGCCTGCAGACAAGGGAGGGGTCATTGTGGTGATGGATTGAGACAAATATAATAAGGAAGTTTATAGACAGCTGAATAATCTATTACATTACATGCCCATGCCACTGGATCCCACCCCTACATTCAAGTCCCACATTGATAGCTTCATCAAATTGGCCCTTGAACGGATCATTTCCCAGAGTACTGCTAAACAACTAGTAGTGACAGATCCTCAGACAATATCTATACTTCCGAAGATTCACAAGTCTTTCTGATCCCCCTGGTAGACCCATTGTAGTGGGTTGGGGCTCACTTACTGAGCCTTTATCGGTGTTTTTAACACAGTATTTGCATCCTTTATTGAAGTTTGTGAGAGCTCGTATACAAGATACGACCGAACTCTTATGGATTTTAGCTGATTCTAAGGTTGATCCTGATTGGTATATGTGTACCTTTGATGTATCAGCCCTTTATACAAACATTCCACACTGGGCTGGTATTTGTGCTGTGGACTATTGGTTGCAGGTCTCTGAGCTTTATCCCCCTGGGTTTAACACCTTTCTTGTTGGTCTTCCAGAACGTCTGTTGACTAAGAATGCTTTTTATCAGGAGGACTGTTTCTGGTGCAAACAGAAGACTTCTGTGGGGGCATCTATTGCCCCTATATATGCAGACTTAGTAATGGCCTATATAGAAGAGCAGCTTATTTATGATCCATTACGTAATTTCTTTTTGCTAGAAATGGGCATTTGGCGCCGCTATTTGGATGACTGCTGGCTTGTCTGGAAGAGTGATATTGCACATTTACAGCATTTCTTGGAATATGTTAATGATAAGAAGTGGGGTTTACAGTTTACGTGTCACCAGGATAGACATTAGATTACCTTTTTGGATGTTCTTATAACCAAGAACCCTGATGGTACTTAGGACGCAGGTGTGTCCCGTAAAAATCCAGAATACAACTCTATATTACGTGCACACAGCTTTCATCCACCTCATGTCATATGAAACATTCCAAAGTTGCAGTTTGAGAATCAAACGCATTTGTTCTGACCCCAATAGATATGACTATTGTAGGAGAGATATGGCCAACAGATTTAAACATAGGGGAGGTAAACCAGAGACTGTAACCATGGCATGCCATGCAGTTTCCAAGACTGACAGGTCAAATCTTAGGCAATATAAAGACAAGCCTATGGGTGGGGCATCCCATATTAGACTTATCACTACATATGGACGCCATACTAATATGTTTTGTGATAGTATTCAACTGAGTTTTGTTGTGTGATGTGAAATTGAGAGGTGTCATTTTGGGTATCGAAGAGGCAAAACAGTGGGTGCATATTTAAATCATGAACATGGGTTAGGTATATTTGGTATTACTAAGCAGGTTACACTCAAGGGGGAAGTCCTTTGTGGCTGTTTCCTGTGTGGCCATTGTGTCCACTGCAAGAGAGTGAATGAAACCAAAAGTTTTACCAGTCGTAACACCAGCAGAGTTTGACATTGCCTTTTTTGCCAGTTGTTCTTCGGATTGGGTAGTTTATCTTGCGACCTGCTCCTGCCATGCCTTTTATGTAGGCCAGACTAGTAGACCTGTTAAATATAGAATTAGTCAACATTTGAGTGATATTAAATCCAAAAGGTTTACCAATGCTTAGTTCAAACATGTCATGGTTCACCATTTGCTAATTTTAGATTTACAGTTATCAGGGGCAAGAGGAATAATAAAATTTGCTGGCACAGTATACTTAATAAGGAACAAAAGTGGATAATTAGACTGGGGGGATTGTTGCACCTTGGATTGAATGAGCAGTTGTGAACAGTCAATGGAATTTTGTAATGGCTTACTTGAATTGTGTATATAGATCATGGCATTAATGTTTTTCTAGTTACACTGAGGAATGCTTGATATAAGCCGAAACCGGTCTGTTTTGGTTTGCCATTAAATTTTCTTTTCACACCATGATGTGCTGGCTATTTTTTTTTGGACTACATGAAAAGAGGCATGGAAGAGCTCTTTAATCACATAGCCCAGGCCGGTATGACCCTGAGTAGCATTCTTCCCTCACCAAGAATGATACCATGGTATAAAGAAAAAAATGATCAATTTCAACAATTGGTTAAGTTTCAGGTGTCATTCAAAGGGGGTCTAGTGTCTGTCTGCCTGGGATGACATGCTCGACAAGCCACTCTGCTTTGCTAGAGACTGCTTGCACCTGTCACCCTTAGGCTTTTGAATACTGGCCAAGGCTCTTGCAACCCCCATAGTGTCTTTTTTTAGGCAAGGCTCAAAAGACAAACCCACCACCGTAAATAGCGCAAGTAACAAAAATCTGAGTGTAATGCTACTCAGTGCCAGAAGTCTAAACCTCAAAATGCATGCACTCGAGGCACTTCTCAGTATGAAGAAAATAGATATATGTGCAGTAAGAGAAACCTGGTTTAAGGCTCCAGAGAGCACCTCAGCACTGCCAGGCTACAACTCGTACCATACATTTTGGCCACAGAACCTGGACCAAAATACAAAAGTTGGGGGAGTATCCATATTCATCAAGGATACCCACACCTCCAGGTTAGTGGCACAGCATGATGCTTCAGAGATTATCCACGTGCGACTAACAATGGGCAAAACTACAATTCAAATTGTAGCTTGCTACAGATCACCCACCATGTACCAGGACCCCCATTCCGTATTTCTGGAAACACTGGGTAACACAAAGGTCCTACTAAAAACCCTAATATTGGGTGATTTCAACTACCCAAACATTTACTGGGAGAACTACTCAAGTACTAACTCCCTTGCCCAACATTTCCTAGAATTTATAAACTCAAATGCCCTGGAACAACTGATCAACACTCCCACCAGAGGTGACAACATATTGGACCTGGTCATCACCAACATGGCGACAACATATTGGACCTGGTCATCACCAACATGGCGACCGGTGTTCCACACTGGAGTTCAACCCCTCGCTGGTTAGATCTGACCATAAACAAATCACTTTGGATATCCACTTTCCACCCCCACCCCCGGTTAAGGAAACCACTGTGAGAACTTTTTTCAAAAGCAAACTTCACGTTACTTGAGACGGAAGTTTCAAAGCCCCCATGCTAAAGGATAACGCTGTCCAAGCTGCTAAATCCTTTACTAATGCATTCTACGGGCACCTGCAAGAATACATGGATCGTGCTATCCCAAGCAAAACAAAGACTCACTTCTCCAACAAAAAGGATACCAGTCTGGTGGACCCCTGCCATAAACAAGCTATACAATAGAAGGAGGAAACTAGTACAGAAAAGACTAAAATCCCAAGAAGGAAAGCATCCCTGATCAGTATCAGCAAGAAACTGCGATCCCTCAAATCTTCCAGGGTGAGCTTTGAAAGGAAACTTGCCAAGGACTCCAAAGATGACCACAAGACATTCTTTAGCTATGTCAAGAATTTAAGTGGCAGTGCTCAGATCTGCTCAAAGTTGGTGCAGAATGCCCCAAAATACACTGAACCAACTGATATTGCCAACATCCTGGCAGACTGGTTCAGTGCAAACTACACCCCCCTCTCACTCCCAAAAGGGCCCATAACCATACCAGAAGAATGTAGAGCCCCTGAAATCAGACCGGTTAAAATAGCTCTCTTCAAAGCCAAAAACACAGCATCAGTGGGACCGGACGGTGTCCCAGGCTGCATAATACACAAGCTCAAATATAAACTAACCCCTCACCTAAACTCGCTGTTCAAATTCAGCCTCTCCACAGGCTACGTACCCAGTGTGCACAGCAACAGTTTTTCCGCTCCACAAAGGTGGAGCCACAGCAGACCCTGGAAACTATCACCCTATAAGCTTGATTAGCTTGGTCTGCAAGGCTGTGGAGCGCATCCTCATGAAACTCATTAACAGAGACATTGGGAACCTCCAAACACTGGACCCTACCCAGTTCGGCTTTAAGGGCAGATCATGCCTCCTAAACCTGGTGGACTTTGAGACCGTTACCAAGGCTGTAGATGAGGGAAAGGTGGTACACGGCCTACCTAGACTTCGCAAAGGCCTTCAACACCATTCCTCAGTCTGGTATTATAGACAAGCTCACCAGCCTGAACATAAACCCGTGTGTCACAAGATGGGTTTTCAGTTGGCAGAAGGACAGAACCAACATGGTGAGAGTTGCGGGAGATAGGTCTGACACTAAACTGGTCACAAGTGGCGTTCCCCAGGGCTCAGGCCTAGGACCCCTCCTGTTCGGCATATACTGCTCAGAGGTACAGACAAGCACAGGACGACTGTCTGACCAAGTTTGCAGATGACTGCAAACTAGGGGCTATAATTTACTCACCGGCTGACCGTCATTCTCCAAAAGGGTCTCACTGAGACGGATACCTGGTGTCAAAATCATGGCCTCAAACTAAATGCCAAAAAGTGTAGTTATTCCCTTTGGAAATAAAGTACCCACAAACTACCACGTAGGTGGTAGTCCCCTAAATACAGAAAACGTAATAAGGGATCTGGGGACCCAAGTAGATAGTAAACTCTCCTTTGATAATCACATTGCCAAAGTGGTTAGAAAATCCTATGTGGCTCACCTAATCACAAAAGGGTTTGCATCCAGATCAAAAGAGGTCATTGTGCCCCTCTACTCATCACTCGTCAGACCCATCATAGAGTACAATGCCCCATTTGGGATGTACCTTACAAGACGCCTGCAACAGCTGGAAAGACCACAGAAGTACCTCCCCAAGAGGATCACTGGCCTCAAACAGATGCCTATGTAGCTAGACTGAAGAAACTCCAGCTGTACTCTGTTGCATACCGCCTAATCAGAGGTGATATCTGCCAGACATACAAGGTCATGTCCAACCCAGAATTGTTGGACATGCTCCACCTAAAGAAAACCATATTCCCTCGAGCCACATGCTCTAGGGATCTAAACCTCACCACAACAATAAATAGGACGTGCTGGAAGGATAGAGTCCTGTCCCAGAGACTTTCCATGCTTTGAAACAAGATTCCAATCTACATTAGACAGAGCTGCTCGCTAGCACTCAAGAGAAACCTTGACTGAATGGGAAATACCCTGGGGATCACTTCAGTAGCTCTGCTGGACAGAGGCACCGGGAACTAATCTAAGGGGGGCGGCATAGGCCAACACATTCTGGCTAGGCTTGTAAATGCCATCGAGCAGATAGCCTAGTACCTACCTATGAACCTATAATGCCTCAAAATTACTCCCTGTGCTTCTTTTACAATTTTAATGCGTTTCTCTCAAAATGGCAGATGATGGGGCCTGCCTTGGTAATGTGATCATATTTCTTGCTTTCCTTCCTTCTTCCCCGAATACAGTACAAGTTCTCTTTATATGACACATGCCAGGCATAAGTAAGTGGTGCTGTTTTCTCATACCATTAAAATGTAATGGCAGGACTGTGAAGCGCAATCATCTAAACACACCTGTAACAGAGCTGCTTCTATGTTTATGTGACTGAGCCTCATTTGAGTCTGCCAGCACTTGTTCTATGGTATAAATAGCTGTTTACTTGCAGCAAAAGAATGCAGATATAAAACAGCTTTTTGTAAGAGAGTCTTTTGTAGTCCTTACAAACTTGATAAACCCTCACCCACACACTCGTGCTGAGGTGTGAAAACTCACTGCAGTAAATTATCTTTGCTGTGCATTTACAAGAAACAGGTAGTAGAGTTCTAAACTTTGTCTGCTACTTCCCAATGCCTTCAGGAGGATTTTTCTCTGGCATGAATGATACAGGCTTAAAATTTGCTTTACTGGTTCCTTTATTATTTGTCTTGTCCCCCTTCTTTTTTCTATTTTGTTTGTTTATACTTTGGTAACCAGGAACGTGAACTGGTCCCAGGACCCTTTTCAGCCGCAACTTGGGCTACACTAGCAAAGATAAAAGCAATTATTAAATGCACAATTATTAAATGCACTTAATACAAAGAAAAAGGAGTATCGACCTAAAGACATTGACCAAGATTGCATGTGCAACACACAGCCAATGTGTGACCGTGACCAAGTAAATCATTGAGCAACATTTACTCCAGTGTTTACATTAATAATTAACTGTACTATGTTTATAATAAATAATTAACTGTATGCACACACATTGCGCACACACAGACAGCGTGTGTGTTTCTGTATGAAAGTGTGTATAAAAGCATGTGTGTGTGTATGTGTTTCTGTGTATGTATTTAAAGTACGTGTGTACAAAAGTGTTTTGTGTATGTATGCATGTACTTCTGATTTCCTTTTCTTAGTGTTCTTAATGCAAGGGTACATAGTAAATGTATGTTAAAGTAAATTTAGCTGTATATTATGGTTGCTCACTGACTCGGTCAGTGGGAATCTCTTGCAATGAATCAGCTTGTACCAGATATGCATTCCCCTTTGAAAGGATGTCGCACAAAACATAAGACCTTTTTTATGAACAGTATCAGTGCACCTAGTTGATAGGGTTGCCACCTTGACCCTCTTTCTGCAGTTTTGGGGTGTGTCTGTGTGTGTGTGTCTGTCCATCCACAGCTTTCTGTCTTTTTTTATATCAGCTGCTGTGTTCTTGACATTAGCAGGATTAATTGCCCATCTAAGATTGACAGCAGTACCTGACAGAGTAAACTACAGATTTAACTGTGTATGATGTGTCATACAACTGGAGGCAAATTTTCTCTGCAAAGTATGTGGGAAGTTGAGTTTTAAAAAAAATAAAGTAGGTGGGCTTTCCTTTGACTCCAGTGCAAGGAAGTAAACGTTTAAAAAAAGTACAGTCAGGTTTCTGGTATATATACAATGCTGGAACCATATTGTAGGGAGAAAAGAAACACAACGATGGAGTTAAACTGTACAAGTGGGTGAAGTTTTCCTTTAAAGACATTTCAGGCCAGCCTGACAATGTGGATGGCTGTTTTGTTTTATATGCAGCTGTCGCCACTTATAACACTAGTTTGTTTGGCTTACAGAAGAGGTGGATTACAGTGGCGTTTTCTTCTGAGGAGCTGAAATTCGTACTGTTTTGCTCCTTAGTTACAGCAGATGACCTTTTTTTATATATGTATTGCAGCTGACAATTTCCCCAATTTCTCTTCTCTCCATTCCTAGTGCTGCCTCCAGATGGGGTCACATTGACAGGGAGGAGAGAGGATTGGATAAACATGCTACTGGGAGATGAACTGATGGAGTGGGAAAGGGATATGGAAACATTCTGGCAGAAGGGGAAGATGACTTGGTCACCTTCAGTTTTAAACTGTTTGTACAGGGCTTTTTTGAAGTCATACCTCTCACTGACATGCGGAACTTAAATCACCGAAGTGACCATGCAGTGGTAACACAAGAGGAATATCCTACCTATAGGTGTCTCTCCACTGTTGCTCACCCACTTCTTTGGCAGTGGTTCTTGACACGTCTCCAGGATCACTACCAGGGTTTGGGCACTGCCTTGCATGCCCTTATCTGTCCTCCTGTAAGAGACTTAAATGCAAAACCTCATCCTTTTCCACCTGCTAAGCTCCAGGAGGTGCCCAAGTCACTAGTCACTCTGATCACATGGTTCATTGTCTCCCTGCCAGCAGAGCAGGTCTAAATAGAGTTGGTACAGTGCTGACAGATGAACATTATAGAAAGGAGAAGCAGCAATTCTGCAGTTCTGTCCATGTTCATGATTGTGTGGTACAACATCCCAGAAGAAAGTTGCATACAGGCTGTGTAGTCTCATCTCCAGAGTCTCATTCTGGTCTGAATTTGAGTCACTGGGCATGGAGTTGGGGTGATGAGAACTCCCGTATTCTTGATTTTGCGTTGAGGTGCTAATGCATTCTATAGTTGACCACAGATACTTAAGTCATGTGTGGGTGAGAGGGAAGTCAATGAAAGTTGGCAGGCTCTCCTGCCGTGCCTTTGACAGAATGCTTTGCTTTGTACCATACAGTTTATATTTTTTCTCTTTTGTTTTGTTTTTAGAAACAAGTAATCAAGCACTTCAGAATATGCCTAGAGTTCTTCGAGATGTAGAAGCACTTAAACAGGAGGCATCTTTTCTGAAAGAACAAATGATCCTAGTCAAAGAGGATGTTAAAAAATTTGAACAGGATACAGCTCAGTCTATGCAGGTACGGTTGTGTATAAGAACCCTTTCCAAAATGCTGAGCATTATATTACTGCATGAACAGATTTTGACTGCTTAGACCAATCTGCTGTTATCATTACCCTATGTGATGAAAAAGCTGCATGTGCTACATTGTCAGTTGATCATTTTCTTAATTTGTAATGCTTTGTGCATGGTATTCAGTGAATGCACTTATCAAGTCTGAACTGTGAGTGTTGGAAGCTGATTCTCCTTCCTGCGTACATTCAGTACTGTCATAACTCAAAACATTGTGCTGCTTTGTTTGACCACGTTTCCTAGCTGAAGGTAAGAACGGGATATTCTGTCCTAAGGTTAGGGAGTAATTTGGTGCACACACAACAGGACTGCAGTCACAACTCTGGGTGATTGCTTAGTATTGTAACTGTTAAATCAGTATAATAGTGCTGCAAAGATATTATCCAATGCAACATACTTTGTTCCTGAGCTCCACAATTCCCATGGCGCAAAGAGGTGTGTGTGTGTGTGTGTGTGTGTAAGATGAGATGGCTGAAAGTTCACAACCGTAGGCAATGTTTGTGACCAAGCAAAGAACCATACATGTGTGTTTTTTTTTTTTTTTTTTTTTTGTTTTAAACCATCCTACGTGTGGCATTATGGATACTTGAGTTTTGAAAGTGTGTTGTCTGTGTACGTTTGGATAGATAAGCTTGTGGATTGTATAATGTACTTAGGGTCATGATGATGTTAGAATGCTACTGATTCATAATTCAGTTCTCCTTAATGTTTTGGTGCAATGTAAATCCTGATCTGATAGCAAGAGGCCCATCTTTGTTGAGCTCTAGGACTTACAGTTGCAGACATGACCAAAATTCTGCAGATAGTGTTCCTAGGGTTGACCGTCTGCTCTCCATCCTACCATGTGAAAGGTGCTGTTGGAGAAATGGACACAGGTTCTTAACATGTCCAAATTTTTTAAATATGTATTGTGTATTTACCTTTTTTCTTTATTTTCTCTTTCTTTCATGAGTACCTTGTCCATTAGTTTCCTATCACGGTTACAACTCTGCCCACTACCGCTGTTCCTTCTAACATTCTGATCTTTTTTTTTTTTTTTTTTTAAACGTGTCTCTGCCAGATCTGTTCCATCCACTAGTGAGCATATTGAATTCATCATGGTATCCAGCACTACATTAGTTGGTTCCATTTGTCTTCCTTTTAATGATGCCACCAACTGAGGGCCTGGAATAGCAGTTAGCAGTGCTTTGTCAGAGACTTTCTGCCCTGGAGGAAAACACATTGTTTCTAAGTTGTGTTCTGTTTCTCATCCTTTGAACTAATGAGACTTAAAGATAAAGTTGTAAATTCTGAAGTCCATATCAATAAATCTGAAGTCACATCTAATGTTGTTAAATGTGACCAAGCCAGACTCACATGGGTGAGTATATTCCTACCGCAGGTCCTGCCCATAGTTTGCCAAGGACAGAGGCAGCTTTTGGAGGAGTCTGCTTCCTGTTCTTCTGGAAGTCAGGTCTTCTGTCTCTTCCCTGAAAACAAGTACTACATTCCCACTGCAACTGTCGCTTACCTTTCCACAAACTAAGCATGACCAGTTGAGTTGACAGCAAACCTTGTAGAGCCTCAACACATGTCCCCTTGGTCCTGGGGTGCCATACTTTTTTTTGTGTGTTTGACATTTCAACTACAGATGGTGTTTGGTCACTGTTAACATCTACACAAATGTGCTAAATATTAAAAATAACATTTATTGACTGCTTTCAACACTTAAAGGTCTTCAGTCATCACTACTGACTCTTTTTTTAAATAAGAACTGTCACGATTGATTGTAAACCCCTCCTATCTTATTGTAAACACCTTTTAAGATTCCTACCTCCTTTTTAAAACACATTTACAATTAGTAGTGTCATTAAGACCAGGAGAAACATAAGCATTCAATAAAATGCACCATTTTGTCTCACAGAAGGGTTCGCATCCAGATCAAAAGAGGTCATTGTGCCCCTCTACTCATCACTCATCAGACCCATCAATAGAGTAAAACGTCCCATTTGTGATGTACCTTACAAGACACCTGCAACAGCTGGAAAGACCACAGAAGTATCTCAGCTGGAAAGACCACAGAAGCATCTCACCAAGAGGATCAGTGGCCTCAAACAGATGCCCTATGTAGCTAGACTGAAGAAACTCCAGCTGTACTCTGTTGCATACCGCCTACTCAGAGGTGATCTCTGCCTGACATACAAGGCCATGTCCAACCCAGAATTGTTGGAGGACATACTCCACTTAAAGAAAACCATATTCCCTTGAGCCATACACTCTAGGGATCAAAACCTCACCACAACAATAAATAGGACGTGCTAGAGGGATAGATTCCTGTCCCAGAGACATCCCATGCTTTGGAACAAGATTCCAATCTACATTAGGCAGAGCTCCTCGCTAGCACTCTTCAAGAGAAACCTTGACGAGTGGATGGGAAACCAAGTTTACCCCGGGGATCACTTCAGTGGCTCTGCTGGACAGAGGCACAGGAAACTAATCTAAGGGGGCAGCAAAAGCTAACGCATTCTGGCTAGGCTTATAAATGCCTTCGGGCAGATAGCCTAGTACCTACCTATGAACCTAGAAATCCAGTTAGTTTTCCTTACTACCATTGAAGTCACCAGGCACATAATCAGCAATACAAAAAAAAAAACTAAATTCATACATTCTCAGCAATAATATGTGGTTCTTTAACTGTGTATTATGCTCCATGTACAAAATATGATACATATTATCTAGGAAAAAACAGAGCCCTTGGAAAACTTTTATGAACATTATTGTGTTGTGAAAGACTTAATGTTGTAAAAACCTTTTGTAAAAATACTACGTGTTGGGTAAAAAAAAAAATCCTATTGCTGATTTATGTGCTTGATTTACTTCAGTGGTAGGACGATGAATCAACTTTTGTGAGATGAAATTACTACTAATAGTAAGATGGTTTGCCGCGGTGGTACGGCGGTAGCGTTGTTGCCTTAAGCAAGAGGTTCTCCCGTTTGATTCTCTGCTTGGCTTAGGAGTGCCTTCTGTGGGGAGTCTGCATGTCTTCCCTGTGGTTGGGTATCGTTAGAAAGACCTGCGTTGAAGGTTGGGCATTCAGCTGGCACCTTGGCGTTTCATAAAAAAATCTACTGCCAATCGTTAGCGGACCGGAGTTCTGCTGTGGCGACCCCTTATCGGGGAAAAAAACGAAAGTAAGTAAGGTGGTTTTAATAAGAGAGGAATTGTAACAGGTTTATAATAAGATGGGAGAAATTTATGGTGGTCTAGTTATGTGATAGCTCTTAAGAGTTGGTAGTGACTGTTTTAGTTTGAATACCTTTAAGGGTTGAAAATTCTCAAATTTTATTGTTTTGTAATACAAGTCTGCACATAGATTGTTTTGTGTATTTTTGTTTTATTTCTACATCTAAAGTAGTCTTTAGTGGACTTGTACCTTTTTCAGTGTTGCCTTCTGCTTTTGTGGCATCAGTTACTGTGTTTCCGCCATGAAGTTTACTAGCTCTAGCCTTTCTGACATTGGCCTTCCCAACTCTGATTATCTTGACATTTGCTTTCCTGATGTCGCTTGGTTGTACCTCTCCAGTTAGTGCTGATTTTAGCATTTATTTTCAAGGCGTGATTTGCTTGGTGTCTAGTTTCCCAGTATTATTTGACAAAATGGTGGATGTAACACTAGTTTTCTCAGTTTCAGCTTCTTGGGTACTGGCATTTTCTGTACTGGCACCAGACTTTTCCCACCAGAATACCTCCCTTCTCATGGGAGATGTTTCCGCAGGAGTGTTCATGCATGTGATCTTACTGAACTGGGTATTCTTAGCTTGCAGGTTTTTATCACCCTGTCTTTTCTCCTTTAAGATAGTCTTTTGGTGCTACTTTTTCCAAGATGCCAATCTGCTCATAAGAGTCTGAGCCACTGCCCAAAAGATACAAAAGCATAGCTTGTAAATCTAAGCATGTTAGACCAGAGCCAGATCTTCCCACTGAAGAGCTAGATATAGAAGGGACCAACTTGCCTTTTTCATGTATGAATTTAAATTTGGAGAGGTTCTCAGTCATGTAACAGAAATGCCATTGATCCATTGAGCCAGACTGCATACCTGAGTGAGGGTGCAGATATCCTGCCCTTTTTGACCAGTCCAGCTGGGAGGTTACTTCCATTGTTATTCCATAGGATACCACTAGGCTAATATGGGATAACTCTTTTATAATTGGCTCCCATTCTCTCGAAGTCATACTAGATGTTCTTGCTTACAGTTTGCCTTTGACTCGTGGAGTACACTGAGTGTAGAGATTCTAGAGGCTGTTTTTGCTGTCTCAGTGGCAGTCCTGTATAGGGCTCCTACACAGAGCCCTGCAGTTCAGCCCCCCTGGTAAAAGTGTTCAGGACATGGACAGATTCTTGAAAAGTGTACTTTTATCCACTGCCGTGTTGTTGCCAGTGCTTAACTATGTAGTGCATATGTTGTACTTCTAGAGGGGACATAGACTGCAGAAGAACTCCGGAGTCAGGCTTCAACTTTCTTGAGACTCTAGCATCATAACACTGTTTGTTTTGTAATTTTGCAGGAGGAGCTGCAGGATCCAGCACAGGACATTTGCCATAATTCTTTCTTGTGGTTGCCCAAGTTCACCAGGTTGCTTAATGACCTTTTGGGGCTGCTCATTCAGGAGTCACCTTTTATTTACGTTGGGACCAAACCAGCATTTCAAGGGCTTGAAAGAAACAGGACAGAGCATGACCGTTGTGGATGTTGAAGTACACCCTCTCCAACTTTTTACCAGGTTATAGAGGAGTTAATTACTGGTTTTCATTCTAATTACATTCCACAGCCGCAGCAGTGGGAGATAGCTAGGAGCAGGCTGCCTTCCCAGACAACTTCAGCAAAGCTGTAGGCCCAAATGCCTGTGTCTTCAGTGATCTCTGTGTGGCTGTGACCAACCTTGGGGATGATCACAGCAGTCCAGGCAACATCACCTTTCCAGCATGGTGAGAAATCTTTATGGACTTGTTGGTCAAGAAAATAATCCTCAGGGGATACTAGTCTCCTTTGCTCAAGCCACTCTAAAGCCCAACATTGTAGATACCATCAAAAATTGACAGCAAGAGGAAAACGAACACATTAAAGGGGCATTATCTCGTTTCTAAAATCAGTTTCTTGCTACAAGACAGATGTTCATCGTGCATACAGCTGCAGTCATTACAGATGGGTTATCCTGCCGTCAGGCGGGTCCTCGGTCGGCCGAATTCCAAAGTCTAGGTCCGGCGTCTGTTGTCGTCGCTTCTTCCCTGACGTCAGTGTGGCAGGGGTATAAAAGAAGCAGCCAATGCCATTTTCTTAAGTCTTTCTTGCCACACGGTGCCCGAAGCAGAAGCAGTTTGCAAGTGCCGGTCGGCCAGCTCCTGAGATTTACGAAAGTATTTCAGCCGACATATTCTTTAAAGCTAAGTACCCCGTTGGGGAAAATTTTCTTGCCTCAGACCGATGTCAGACAAAGTTAATAATTGCATTTCTTGTGGGAAGCAAATACCGCATAAGGATTTCCACTCTTTCTGTATACCTTACTTAGGGCCAGACCACGACGTCTCGGCCTGCCGTTTTTGTGCTAGGTTCAACAAGCGCACTATTAAGCACCGGGCGGCGTTCGCCCTTCATTATTTTGGCAAAAAATTTAATTATATCATGTCGGATACACCGACACCAGTTTTAAGCAAAAGACGCAAAGACAAGGACCGACATCAGAGGTCTGCACAGAGTACTGAGACCACGCTTAGGCTGACTACCGGTTCTCCTGTTCTCAGCGAGAAACTATTTTACTGGTGACTTCAGTACCCGAGGTCGCAGGCTCCTCTGTCTCCAATCCCACTGCAGATACCGATGCCACTCTTGGCGGGGAAACTGAAAATTTCGTCAGGCCTGCCATTTCTGAAGGCGTCTTCAGGCCTTCCACCTTCTCTATTAAATCCTTCACTAAATCTAAAGCTGCCATGAAAACTAAAAACAGGTTCCTCAGACCTCCTCTCAAGGCCCCATGCCTAAAAAAACAGATGCTTAAAATGGCTGAGGATTTGATAACTCTCATCAGGGGTTCTCAGCCCCCCCTCTGACAAAAGACCCAGATTGGAGGAAGACTACCCTTCCTCAGACCAGGTTTCCATTACCTCAGACCATTCTGAGGACCAGGATTATGCCTATTCCCCTTTCGAAGACTCTGATGCTGAGGAGTCTATTCCCTCGGCCCCCCCCCCCCCTGAGGACTACTCTTTTGGGGAAACCCTGCATACGTTGAGGGAACACTTCCACTGGGAAGGCCAAAATTACGCCGATTCCAAGAAAAGGCTCAGGGAATTTCTACTGCTCCCCCAGCATAGGCCCCTGGCTACCCCTCCTGTTTTAGATATTTTGGATGATGTGTACGCAGAAGCCAGCCTTAATCCAGACTCTCTACCTCCAGCCCCTGTTAAACCAGACCGGTATTACCGGGTTCCTGATTCTCACCAGTTCCTTTATAAAAGCCATACTGCTGACCCAGAAACTATTTCACAGGGTCCCAAGGGAATAAAGGCCTCTACTGCTAAAAACCCTTTACCTTCAGAGAGAGATTCCAGAGCATTAGAAAGGTGGGGGAAAAAGGTGTATACATCTGCCACTTTAACCATGAGGGCATTAAACTGTCAATTTCATATGTTAAAGTACCAACAGTTTTTGTTATCTCAGTTGAAAAGCAAAATGACAGAAACAGAGCAACCAGATTTGAAAGAGTTGCAGGATTTGTTGCATGGAGCAGAGCAAGTGAATAAACATACCTTGCAGTGTGGTTTTGATGCTTTAGAGGCCTCATGTAGAGCTGCTGTCACGGGGTCTATTGTACGTAGACTTGCTTGGCTCAAAGAGCAAACCTTACCAGATCATGTCAAAGCAAAGTTATTAGATGCACCACTTCAAAAAGATGTATTGTTTGGCATTAAAGCTGAGGAGGTACTAAAGAAAATGGAGGAAAAAGCGAAATCTATGCAAACAGTGAAAGATTTCTTGCAGGTACAACCTCCACACTTCAGCAGAAACTGGCCTTCAAAAAATTGGTCCTTTCCAGCCACGGACAGACCTCAAAGGGGCAGATACAGACGCCCAAGGGGAAGAGGACATCCTCAAGGATCTTACAGAGCAAGACAGTGGCAAGCACCAACCCCAAGAGGTGGAGAAGATAGATCACAGTCATTTAGAAAACAGACACAATGACTTCCCCCTATGCCTGCTAAATAAAGCTTTAATGGCAGCACCTTTGGGCGGAAAACTGGCATTATTTTCAAAAAAACTGGCAAATTGTTAAAAAAGACAAATGGATTCTGGACATTATAGACAGAGGCTACAGGTTCCACTTTCACACCCTTCCAAAAATGAGAGGCATGCCAAACCTGCCACAAAATCAAAGGGCAGAGGCACAAAGACAAATTTCCGCACTCATGGATATGAAAGCGATTCAAGAGGTACCTGCAAAAGAACAAGGTCAAGGTTTTTATTCCAGACTATTCCTGGTACCAAGGAAAGACAAAGATTGGAGACCCATCTTAGACCTATCCACCCTAAACGCATATCTACAGGTGCCAAAATTCAAGATGCTAACATTACAGCAGCTTCTTCCCATGCTGGGCAAGGAGTCTTGGCTGTTAACATTGGACCTCAAGGAGGCATACCTGCATGTCTCTATCAGACAAGATTGCAGAAGATAACTCAGATTTCTTGCAGGTTCAACCCATTACCAATTCTCTGCATTGCCCTTTGGCTTATCTACTGCGCCCAGAGTGTTTACAAAATGCCTGGCATCAGTAATTGCCTTCTGCAGACAACAAGGAATACAAATCTACCCATATCTGGACGACTGCCTGATCCAAGCGGACAGCAAGGACATTCTATTGCAGCATCTGGCATTTGTAATAAAACTGTTTACCTGGGATACACAGTGAACAAAAAGAAATCAAAACTAATACCTTCTCAACAGATAATTTTCCTGGGTGCCAGCTTAAATACAACCACCCAGATGGCCTACCTCACGCCAGACAAACAAGGGCAACTGTCTCAATACAAAATGGCAACTTTCACCAGACTAACTGCAAGGAAAGTCCTGCAGGCTCTGGGATTCATGGCATCTTGCATCCTAATAATACCATGTGCAAAGTTGCATATGAGGAAACTACAATGGTACCTAAAAAACTTATGGTCTCAGCACAGCCACAGCTTGGAAACAGTTATACCACTCATTCCATGCCTTCAAAAGGAATTTTTGTGGTGGGCTCAAGCATGCCAAAGAAACACACGTCTCCCTTTCTGTGTACCTAAAGCAACTCAAATCATCACAACGGACGCCTCAGACTACGCCTGGGGAGCACACATGGCAGATTCAGGGAAAATGGTCCCAAAAAGAGAAGCACCTACACATCAACCAAAAGGAGATGCTAGCCGTGCAAAATGCTCTTATGACCTTCAAAGACCTACTGCATCCAGGCCAGCTATTGATAAGGACAGACAACACCACAGTCATGTGGTACATAAACAAACCGGGGGGAACTCATTCATACCCCCTGCGCAGGCAAGCCATGACCCTATGGAACACAGCACTGGAATTACAAATTCAACTACAGGCACAATTCCTGCCAGAGAAGGAAAACACACTGGCGGACAACTTAAGCAGAAATATGACAGACCCACACGAATGGAAGTTGCATTCTCAAGTTTTCTCTAAGATAACTCAGGCATGGGGACAGCCAGACATAGATCTATTTGCTACCCACAGAAATTACCAGTTGGAAAAAATTTTGTTCAAGGACCTATCATCCACAGGCCTGGAAAGTGGACGCACTTTCCTTCAATTGGGCAACATTGACAGTCTATGCCTTCCCGCCTCTTCCTCTGCTGCCCAAAGTTCTATTAAAAGCCAGAGCAGAGGCGCCGAAAATGATTCTCATCGCTCCAGACTGGCCAAGACAACACTGGTATCTACTCCTGAGGAGCCTGACACATTCCCCACCATGGATCCTACCTCTAGTCCCTCTTCTGTTGTCCCAGCACAACTACAAAACCCTTCACAGCCATCTCAAAACTCTAAATCTAGCTGCATGGAGAATTCCTTGATTTCCCACCAGTTTCTCCTCTCCAAGGAGGTGCAGGATGTCATCTTGGAGGCCAGAAGACCTTCTACTAGAAAGGCTTACTCCGCCAACTGGAAACGATTTTGTGCCTGGAATCAAGAAAAGGGACAGAATCCTTGGGTAATAAATATACCTCATTTTACAGTACCTAGCTGAGATGTTAAACAATGGACTTTCCTTCTCCTCCATCAAGATCCACGCTTCAGCCATTTCTGCACAATACAACACAGATCCTCCATTATTCTCTCACCCTCGCTTAAGGCGGTGCCTCAGAGGCACGAGGAATTTAAAACGCCGAGGGAAACTACCAGTCCCTGCTTGGGACCTCAACTACATTGGAAAAGCTGCACCTTCCTCCCTTGGGGCCAGCTTCTTCAATAGAGTTATAGTATTTGTCATGTAAAACAGCCTTTCTTCTGGCTATCACCTCAGTACGCAGGGTTTCGGAGCTACAGGCCCTCATGGCTGTGCAACCATTCATCATTTTCCATCAGGACAGAGTTTCCTTACGAACCAATCCTATCTTTATGCCAAAGGTGGTATCCAGTGTAGCTTTGAATCAGACTATCCACTTACCTACCTTCTATCCTAATCCACAAAACAAAGGGGAAAGACTACTACATTCATTGGACATTCACAGACAACTTCATTACTACTTGGACAGAACAAAGCCATTCAGGAAATCTGAGCAACTCTTTGTGTCCTATGCTGTAGGTGCTCAGGGAAACGCTATTTCCAAACAGACAATTTCAAAATGGATAGCCCACTGCATACGCTTTTGTTACTCATTTCATGGAAAAACTGTGCCTGCATGCATCAGATCCCACTCCACCAGAGCCACAGCTACCTCTGCAGCCTTCCTCAGGGGGGTCTCTACCAAGGACATTTTGGAAGCAACCACCTGGAGTTCAGTGCACACTTTCTCCAAGCACTATCACCAACCACTATACTCCAAATCTAGAGCGGGCTTTGCCACAGCAGTCCTGCAGGGCATCCTCGCCCCTCCTAGTTCCACTTAGTGCCTACCACCCTTACTTAGCTTTGGATTCTACCCATCTGTAATGACTGCAGCTGTATGCACGATGAACATAGTACAGTTTTGTACCTACCATAAATGTAGATGTTTGAGTGCTCATACAGCTGCAGTCCAGGTTACCCTCCCTCCGTCCCCTCTTAGGACAGGCCTTATGACAAACAGCTTTATTATACAACCTATTTGGGGTATTCTTTTATGGTGTATTTGCCTGCAACTACTGTTTTTTGATTTATCTACATTGCATGTTTGCATAATATTATGTTTTGCCTTCCTTCTCGGTGCACCTGACATCTGGGGTAAGAAAAACTGAAGAAAATGGCGTCGGCTGCCTCTTTTATACCCCTGCCGCACTGATGTCCTGGAAGAAGCGACGACAACGGACGCCAGACCTAGACTTTGGAATTCGGCTGACTGAGGACCCGCTTGACGGCAGGATAACCCATCTGTAATGACTACAGCTGTATGAGCACTCTAACATCTACATTTATGGTAGGTACAAAACTGTACTTTTACATTTTAGGACAGTGCAAGTTGCATGCTGAGAAAAATGCAGGGTTTTGAGAGCAGATTCTTAGCATACTGCAGGTCAGATTTCACACACACTTCAGTGAGGGATGCGAAGAGTTTACACGATTGTGCTGTTCTATTTTCCTTCCCCCACGCACAGGCTGTTACATTAGTTGACTGTTTTAGACTCAGCCATAGATGCTGTCTAGTCGCACTTACATTTGCAGCAGTTAAATTGCATCTTGTTTAGTATATGCTTTTTACAAAAAAAAAAAAACTTTGTGTAATACGTATCCTACCCTATTTGTTTTTGTTTCCTGCTTGCTGCCACATGTTTTTCCCCTTCACTGGTAGTTACTACTCATATGATCTCCACTAGTGTTGCTTAGTAATACATTACTCATGCAGACATACCTTTGTAATCACACACATGAATGTTCTTAGTGTTTCACTGTTGCAGTCATTACATTTGGGTAATCCTGCTGGCAGGTTGCCCTCAGTCGGCCTGAATTCCAAAGTCCTGGGTCCTGCGGCTGCTGTCACCCCTTCCCTGACGTCAGGGGTATAAAAAAAGCAGCAGATGCCATTTTCTTTAGTCTTTCTTGCCACGCGGTGCCCGAAGCAGAAGCAGTTCTCGGGTCGGCCGACTCCTGAGATTTTCGTGTTCGAGTTTCAGATCCGAAGTCTTAAATAAAGCTAAGTACCCCTTTGGGGAAACTTTTTTTTCTTGCTCCAGACCTGTCAGAAAAAGTAAATAATTGTATTTCTTGTGGAAAGCAAATACCTCATAAGGATTTTCATTCTTACTGTATTCTTTGCCTAGGCCCTGATCACAACGTTTCTGGTTGTCGGTTTTGTGCTAGATTTAACCAATGCACTAGTAAGCGTCGGTATGATTTTGCTTTAAACTATTTTGGACGCCGGTTTAATTATCCAGAAATATCGTCTGATAGCCATCCGACTACCGGAGTTCACAAAAAACGAAAAGAAAAGGTGAGAGAGAGACAACCAAGGCCCAAAACAGACGACTAAGCTTCTTCTAAGCCAGTCGCCGCTTCGCCGGTTCTCAGTGAGGCGCTTTCGCAGCCCCTGACATCCGCTACTTTAGAGTCACAGGCCGCTACCGACTCCCCAAGTGGAGTCTGCCTTGCTGCTGGAAACTCAAGATATTGGAGCCTCGGATACTATTCCTTCAGATGGGTCCGGAGCCGCTGATCAGGCACCGGCTTCTGAGGGTGTATTCAGACCTAAACATCTTTACATTAAACTGACTTCAGCTTCAAAGGCAAAGACTAAAGCACCTTCTAAAGCAAAGAAACAAACTCAAGAGCCACGTGGTCAGGCCTCTATGACCAAAAAACAGATGCTCAAAATGGCCGAAGACTTGATTACCTTGATCAGGGGTTCCCATCCCCCTCCTGATAAGAGGTCTAGGCAAGAGACTGACTGAATCTTCAGATCAGGTTTCCATTTCTTCTGATTCCTCTTCTGATCAGGAATATTCTCTTCCCCCTATGTGGATTCTGATGCTGAAGAATCTATACCTTCAGTTTCTCCTCCAGAGGACTATACTTTTGGGGAAACCTTGCATACAATGAGGGAGCATTTCCACTGGGAGAGCCAAGATTTTTCAGAATCTAAAAAGTGGCTCCGGGATTTCTTTTTACTACCTCAACACAGGCTCCTAGCCATTCCACCTGTTGGATATGTAGATGATGTGTTTTTGGAGTCCAGTCTTATCCCTGACTCCTTACCTCCAGCTCCTGTTAAGCCTGACAGATATTACAGGGTTCCGGACTCTCATAAATTCCTTTTTTTAAAAACCCTGCTGCAGACCCAGAAACTATTTCACAAGGTCCCAAAGGAGTTGAGGCTTCCACTGCAAAAATACCCTACCCCTCTGACAGATTCTAGGGCACTGGATAGATGGGGAAAAAAGGTTTACACATCTGCTACCCTGGCTATAAGGGCCTTAAACCGTCAGTTTCACATGCTCAAATATCAGCAACATGTTATGGCATTGCTTAAACAGAAAATGTTAAACTCTGAATGTGCAGAAAACAAGGAAATGCAGGATTTATTGCATGCAGCTGAATAAGTTGGAAAGCATACTTTGTAATGTGGTTTTGATTCTTTGGAGGCCTCCTGCAGGGCCGCAGTTACGGGTTCTGTAATTAGGAGGCATGCTTGGTTAAAAGAAAAAAATCTGCCTGATCATGTCAAAGTTGGTGTTAAGGCAGAAGAGGTGTTAAAGAAAATGGAGGACAAAGCTAAATCTATGCAAACTGTCAAAGATACTTTTTTACAAGTACAGCCACCTAGGTTTAGTAGACACTGGCCAACAAAGGATTGGTCCTTTCCTGTGTCAGACCTCAAAGGGGCAGATCCAGACAACCTAGAGGCAGATCCCAGGTGCAAGGTTCATACAGGTCAAAGCAATGGGGTGCTTCTACTTCCAAAGTTGGAGAAGACAAATCACAACCATACAGGAAACGGTCCCAGTGACTTCCCCCTGCCTGCACCAAGCACTTATCTCCCTGAAGCTCCCTTAGGGGGAAAATTAGCACTTTTTTTCTCAAAATTGGCACATTATAACCCAGGACAAGTGTGTTCTAAATATCATGTCACAAGGCTACAAGTTCCATTTCCATACCTTGCCAAAGATCTGCCAAAAAATCAATGGGCAGAGGCACAAAAACAAGTCTCAACCCCCATGGACATGGGGGCCATTCAAGTACCAGAGCAAGAGCAGGGACAAGGATTTTACTCGCCTGTTCTTGGTACCCAGAAAGGACAAGGCCTGGAAGCCAATACTGAACCTATCTATTCAGAACACATTCCTGGATATACCAAAATTCAAGATGTTTACTTTGCAGCAGCTTCTGTCCATGCTGGGCAAGAACGCTTGGCTTGTGACTTTAGACCTAAAAGAGGCATACCTGCATGTCCCAATCAGACAGATATGCAGAAGATACCGCGGATTCAAGGCTGACTCAATGCATTACCAATTCTCTGCACTGCCCTTTGGCTTATCTACTGCGCCCAGGGTCTTTACAAAGTGCCTGGCACCAGTAATTGCATTCTGCAGACAGAGGAGTACAAATATATCCTTACTTGGACTGTCTAATTTGAGCAGAGAACAAGGACATTCTTCTATGGCATCTGGTCTTTGTGAAAAGACTTCCAACATGCCTAGGGTACACAGTCAATGAAAATAAAATCAAAACTAGTACCCTCTCAAGAGATAATATTTCTGGGTGCAAGCTTAAATACAACTGCCCAGATGGCTTATCTCACGCCAGACAAAGGCAACTGACTGCCTATTTCAAAATGTTGGCAACAAAGGCCCAGTTACCTGCAAGAAAAATACTGCAGGCTTTGGGCTTCATGGCATTCTGCAACCTACTAATTCCATATGCAAGACTGCATATGAGAACTTCAATGGTACCTAAAAAGTGTTTGGAATCAACATTGCCACAGCCTGGAAACTGATTACTCTCATTCCCTGCCTGCAACATGAGTTTCGATGGTGGGCAAAGGCTGGTCACCAAAACAAGGGACAGCCATTCACATTACCCCCAGCCAGGCAGACACTAACAACGGATGCATCAGATTATGCCTGGGGGACCCACATGGCAGGAAGATGCATTCAGGGCACATGGACCTCAAACAAAATGCATCTACATATCAATCAAAAAGAGATGCTAGCTGTTCAAAATGCCCTGATAGCCTTCAAGGACCTACTTCATCCAGGACAACTACTGATAGACAGAACACCATGGTCATGTGGTATATAAACAAGCATGGGGGCACACATTCTTACCCCCTTTGCAGACTAGCCATGACTTTGTGGGACACAGCATTGACTTACCAAGTACATCTGCAGGCACAATTCCTGCCAGGAAGGAAAAATACTCTGGCAGACGAACTAAGCAGAAATCTCATGGATCCCCACGAGTGGCAGCTGGATCCACAAGTCTTCAGCATGATAACAAGGAAATGGGGATGCCCAGACATAGATCTATTTGCCTCCCCTCACAACTACCAACTAAAAAGTTTCTGCACAAGGATTTATCATAGACAAGCATGGAAAGTGGACGCCCTATCAGTATGTGCCTTTCCCCCACTGCCTCTTCTCCCCAAGGTACTCCTAAAGGTCAAACAGGAGAAGCCCAAGATGATACCGATTGCCCCAGATTGGCCCCGCCAGTACTGGTATCCAATACTAAGGAACTTGTCTCAGTACCCAGCTTGGACCTTACCTGAAATACCTAGTCTACTGACCCAGCAAAACAATCCGATCCTGCACAGCCAACTCAGGACTTTAAACCAGGCAGCATGGCGGATAATGTAGTCATACAAAACACACCTCTCAGTAAGGCTGTGATGGGTGTCATTTTGGAAGCCAGAAGGCCTACTACTTGAAAATCTTATGCTGGAAAATGGAAGAGATTCTGTGCTTCGAACCAGGCACAGGGAACTGATGCAGCTGTGCCAAATATTCCTCCGATTTTGCAATACTTAACTGAGATGCTGGACAAAGGCCTATCTTTTTCATCTATTAAAATTCATTCCTTTACCATTTCGGCTCATTACAATACAGAGCCACAAATCTTTTCTCATTCCTTATTAAAGCAGTACCTCAGAGGACCCAAAAATTTAAGGCTTCCAAGGAGATCACCAATGCCTGCATGGGACCTCAACTGTCTTGGAAAAACTCACCCTGCTTCCTTTTGAGCCAGCTGCTACTGTTGATATAAAGTTTTTATCTTGGAAAACCACTCTGCTCCTAGCAATAACTTGTGCAAGACTGGTTTCAGAGCTACAGGCACTCATGGCTGTGGAACCTTTTTATTATTTTTTATCCAGACAGTGTCTCTGAGGACAAACACAACATTTATGCCTAAGGTGGTGTCCATTGTGGCTCTAAACCAAACTATTCACCTGCCAACTTTTTATCCAAATCCACAGAACAAGGGGGAGAGAATTCTGCATTCTTTGGACGTACACAGACAACTTAGATTCTACTTGGACAGAAACAGAGTTTTCACAAAGACAGCGTAATTACTAGTGACATATGCTATGGGATCACAAGGAAAGGCTATCTCAAAGCAAACTATTTCAAAGTGGAAAGGCCACTGCATTCATTTCTGCTGTGTACACCATGGCAAGCCAGTGCCTAAGGGCATTAGGCCGCATTCAACCAGAGCTGCAGCCACTTAAGCAGCCTTTATCAGGGGAGTACCTACCAAGGACATTTTAGAGGCTGCTACTTGGAGTTCAGTGCACACCTTTACTAAGCACCATCATTTGCCACTCTACTGTAAGTCCAGGGCAGGCTTTTCCACTGCAGTTCTGCAGGGCCTCATAACTGCTCCTAATGCTGTTTAGCTCCAGCCTCCCAACCATAGCTTTGGGACTCTACCCAAATGTAATCTGCAACAGTGAAACATGAAGAACATGGTACAGCTGTGTACACTTACCATAAATGTAGATGTTAAGAGTGTATTCACTGTTGAAATCCAGGTTACCCATCCGCCATTCCCCTTTTCTTCTGATGGAACCTATCTTTCCTTCTCTTATTTATACAACTTATGTGGTGTATTTGCTTGTAGATGAAGGTAAAATTTATATTGGTGCATGTAATTTTATATATAAAATTTGGCTACCCTTTTAGGGTTCACCTGACATCTGGGGCAAGAAAAACGAAAGAAAATGGCATTGGCTGCTGCTTTTATACCCCTGACGACTTGACGTCAGGGAAGGGGCAACAGCAGCTGATGCAGGACCCAGGACTTTGGAATTCAGGCCGACTGAGGGCAACCTGCCAGCAGGATTGCCCAAATGTAATGACTGCAACGGTGAATGCACTCTAACATCTACATTTATGGTAAGTGTACACAACTGTACTTTGTGTTTCACTGTTTAAGTCATCACATTTGGGTTATCTGCTTGCAGGTAGCCCTCAGTCGAATATCATAGTCTTGGGATTTCTGTGTCTGATGCTGTCGCTTCTTCCATGCCGTCATGTTGTGTGGGGTATAAAACGCAGCAGATGCCATTACACCAGCTTTTCTTGCTGTGCAGTGTCCGGAGCAGATCGCAAGTGCCGGTTGGCTGGCTCCTGAAATTTTTGTTTTTCAAGTTTCAGACCTGAAGTCTTCTAAAAGATAAGTACCCCCTTGGGGATACTTTATGCTTGCTCTAACCGATGTTAGAAAAAGTTAATTGTCTTGCCTGTAGAAAGCAAATACCTCAGATTTTCATTCTTACTGTCACCTGTTTAGGGCCAGACCATGATGTTCCTCACTGTCGGTTTTGTGCCTTGTTCAACGCCCAAAATACTTGTCATCGAGCTATTTTTGTCGCTAAATTCTTTCGCTCTTGTTTTCTGTAATCCGTAATGGATTCAATTAAGCCATTTGACTACCGACCTTACGAAAAAATGTAAGGATAAAGACAGACCACATAGGTCCAAAACTGCCGACGACGCTTCCGTTAAGCTAGTCGCCAGTCTGCCAGTGCTCAGTGAGGCGCTTTTGCAGCCCCTGGTACCCGCTTCTTCAGATTCGCAGGCCTCTACTACCCCATTCGGAGTCCGTTATGCTTCTTCGACTATGGAGCCTGCGGATGTCTCTACTTTGGATGGGTCTGGAGCCACTGTGCAGGCACCAGCTTCTGAGGGTGTATTCAGGCCTTCCGATTGTCATATAAAACCGACTTTGTTTCAAACCAAAAATACTGAATTACTCAGGCCTTGAATTTGCACTACGGCTAGGAAACCAACAACCAAAGTGCATTTTCAGGCCCACATGCCTCAGAAATAAATGCTTAGAATGACTGAAGATGATATTTTAATTAGGGGAAGCCAGCCTTCCCCCTCAAAATGACCAAGAACTAATTTTCCATCTGATTCTTCAGATCAGGAGTCTGTTGATCCTAATCCTTCTGATTACCAGGACATACTCTTATCTACCTAATGAGGATTCTGATGCAGAGGATTCCATTCCCTCTGCTTCCCCACCAGAAGATTTTTTCTTTGAAACCCTCCATACCCTTAGAAACCATTTCTGCTGGGAGTGCCAGGACTACCCACAGTCCAAAAGGAGAGACTGGGAATTTTTAAACTTGCCTCAGCACAGCCCTCCTGCTATCCCTCCTGTTGTGGAAATTGTAGATGTCTTCTTGGAATCCAGCCTTACTCCTGATACTTAGCTCCCAGGAAACCTGACAGGTACTACAGAATACCTGACTCCCACAAGTTCCTTTTCAAGAATCCTACTGCAGACCCAGAGATTATTTCCCAGGGACCTAATGGCATTAAGGCTACAACAGCCAAAAACCCTACCCCTTAGGACAGGGACTCTAGGGCTTTAGACAGACTGGGTAAGAAAGTATACACCTCTGCTACCCTTGCCATCAGGGCTTTAAATTGCCAGTTTCATATGTTAAAGTATCAGCAACGTATTATTGAGCTAATTAAACAGAAAATTATGATTCCTGATTGTGCAGAACAAAGATTTACAAGAGCTAATGCTTTCTGCTAACCAAGTTGGAAAACATACTTTGCAATGTGGTTTTGATGCCTTAGAAGCATCTTGCAGGGCTGCTGTCACTGGTCTGTTCTTAGAAGGCATGCTTGGGTTAAGGAACAAATCTTGTCAGACCATGTCAAAGCAAAATTGCTAGATGCACCATTAAATCAAGAATGCCTGTTTGGCAATAAAGCAGAAGTTGTCCTCAAAAAGATGAAGGGAAAAGCTAAATCTATGCAAACTGTTAAAGATTTCCTACAGGTACAGCCACCTAGATTCAGTAGGCATTGGCCTTCTAAAAACTGGTCCTTTTCAGTCCATCTCGGCCCAAACCCAGGGGCAGCAGACCACCAAGATTACAGTCTCTGGGTATACTCAGATGTAAGCAATGGAGTGCTCCCACCTCTAAAGTAGGGAGTACATCACTCAGGGCAGATGGGTCTTTAACATTATATCCCAGGGATACAGATTCTATTTCCACTCACTGTGGATGGCCAGACCTCCCTCCAGACCAGTGAGCAGAGGCCCAAAAGCAAGTACTTACTCTTCTCGGTATCAAGGCTATTC